>NC_056730.1:314166063-314466063 GCF_019279795.1 Protopterus annectens
ACCAGATTTGGAACAGTTGCATAGCAAACAGAACACATGCATGTATGGAACCACAGTGGCCATTACAATGGCATGCAGGTTACATTGATACTAACAGGCCACTAATGATAGTATTTCAACATGGAACATTAATAGAAACACATTTTAATATTTGTTGAACAATAGGACATATGTCCCAACAGTAGGTTTGGTGTAAACATGCCCATTGATTTGTGTGTTTAGATTATTGTTGCAGATATGGTGGAGGGAAAAGATCTCAATTAACAACTTATATATCCTTGCAGTACTCACAACTTTAATGATCATTGTTCTTATTATACCTCTACAGGTATTATTACAATACCCTATGGCCTTGGTTTGGACAGTGGTATGTTTGCACACAGTCTATACTTCAAATGTCTTATAGCTAAATTCTGCATCTCTTACCTGGTAGACCTGTGGAGGGAATGTTTGTTAACACTACCTGACTGTTTCTACACATATTCCCAGATTCTGAGTTAATATTATGCATATATCTCTCAATATTTTAATGCACATACTCTGGACAAAGCTTGATAACATGGGGGTACAAATAGGGACATATTTTGAATATTGCTCTCATAAACTTGTGGAGTTGTTAGAGTAACAGGATTTGTTTTAATATACATTTTCTAAAGGTTTTGAGGTCTGAAAATCAAATGTATGTCATTATTTAGTGACTACAATTCTGAGATCATCCCACTGATTTACCAGGGGGACAGGGGAACAGGCAGAAAATATGAGCCGATTATCTGGACATTCTGCAAACATCTGTACAGTTGAGAGCTATGATTATGCATATAGCTTACAAACCACTCCCAGGATTTGAACCATGGCTGTGTCTGCTAAAAATACAATTTAAATTTCATCAGAGTGCACTATTTGGATATTGTTATATATTCCTTCGATGTTTTCTGTCTAGGTCTCTCTTGGTTGTACAATCTGACCTTGTAATTACAACAGTCTTATACAGACATTCCTAGACATATTTTTAAGTAGCACAGTGTGAGAAACAGTGGTTGACACAACAGTACTATTCTGATATCAGATGTTAGTGAATGCTACATGTCAGGCTATACAATACCAGAGTAAACACTACCGCTCCAAGATTTAAATCTTTATTGCCAGGAAGTTACAGTTTTCTTATCTGACAGACCTGTGGGGGGAATGTTTGTTAACACTACCTGACTGTTTCTACACATATTCCCAGATTCCTAGTTAATATTATGCACATATCTCTCAATCTCTAAATGCACACACTCTGGACAAAGCTTGACAACATGGGGGTACAAATAGGGACATATTTTGAATATTGCTCTCATAAACTTGGAGAGTTGCTAGAGTGACAGGATTTGTTTTATTATACAATTTCTGAAGGTTTTGTGGTCTGAAAATCAAATGTGTGTCATTAGTGACTACAATTCCTTGATAATCCCACTGATTTGCCAGGGGGACAGAGAAACAGGCAGAAAATATGAGCCAATTGTCTGGACATTCTGCAAAAATCTGTACAGTTGAGAGGTATGATTATGCATACAGCTTACTACCACTCCCAGGATTCGAACAATGGCTGTGTCTGCTAAAGATACAACAATTTAAGAGAGTGTGCTATTTGTATACTGCTGTCTGTCTCTTCAGTGTTTTCTGTCTAAGTCTCTCTTGGTTGTACAATCTGATCTTATACTTATAACAGTCTTTTTTTTAATTTTTTTAAATTTTTTATATATAATAATTAATATTACAGTCTTCTATATAGATAGATGCTATAACATGCTATACACACTATATACAATTGGCTTGGACAATTAATAATGTAAAAATAAGACAAATATAAACAGTAGAAAACAAAAACAAAAAATATTTAAACAAATAATAACTTCAAATAAGTTACACATGAAGGGTTAATCTGAGTCCACTTCTAATGTCTCAAAAAGAGCAAGAATTTTCACCCAAGGATTGTTAGTCCATTTTCTAGGAACAATTCTCTGTTCTTTGACTTTGATTTCAAGTAACACAGTTTCTTTCAACAATTTCAAGAATTCTTCAATAGTGGGTTCTTGCACTAACTTCCATTTTCTTGTTATACATTTTCTCGCCACAGCCAATATGGACCATAATGGATATAAATCCTTTTTACTCATTTCAGTATTATCTTTTATATTTAAGAAAATTAGGGATTTGGTTAAAACAACTGCAGCTGTGAAAATAGCTTGTACATTCATAAAACACATGAATCAAATCTGCTTTACAGTTTAATAAACATTTCCAGCAGATAGTATTTTTTGTTGTTGTAAATTTAGCTAATTTATCTGGTGTGATAAATGCTCTGTGTATAAATCTCCAATTATAGATTTTCCATACTTGTAAATTAAATGTAGAGTTGATAGAATATAAGAGACTGGCTTTACTTTCAGCTGTTAAATTAGTTTGAAGTACTTTAGTTATGTAGTTCCAACATTTTAGGTTAGTGTTGGTTTTATAGATCATTAAAAGTTTATATATTTTTGATGTCAAGTTTGTCCAGTTAAGTTTGTTACCAACTGGGTACCAACTCCTTTTCCCAACGGTTCTTGGATTTCATAAATTCCAATGCCCTGGATCAACTAATCCATTGTCCCACAAGGGGCTCCAATATCCTACACCTGGTCATTACCAACATGGGAGATAGATGCTCCACACCAGTGGTCATCCCCTCATTGGTCAGGTCTGACCATAAGCAAATCACCCTTGATATCCACATCCCACCTCCACCCCCCAGTAAGGAAACCTCCTTAAAAAACTTCTCCAAAGCCAACATCATGCTACTGAAGTCAGAAGTGACAAACTTCATGACACCCATGCAGATGGGATCTGAAAGTTCGACTGCAGAATCCTACACTAAGGCACTGTATGAGCCCATCCACTCGTGCATGAATCGTGCCATTCCAAATAGAACCAAGATGCTCTTCTCCAAAGAAAGGAAGCCAATCTGGTGGTCCCCTGCTATAAACAAACTATACAACAGAAGGAATAAACTGTTGCAGAAAAGAGGAAAATCCCAGGATGCAAAAAACTCCCTCACTAGCCTCAGTAAGAAAATGAGATCCCTCATAAAATCCTAAAAAAGCTAGTTACAAAAATAAAATTGCCAAAGATTCCAAAGACAACCACAAGGCATTCTATAGTTATGTCAAGAATCTAAATGGCAATGCTCAGATCTGCTCTGAGCTACAACAGAATGGCATTAAATATATTGATCCCAAAGATATTGCCAATATCCTGGCAAATCGATTTAGTGCCAACTTCACCCCCTCTCATCCCCTAAAGGGCCCATCTCAATACCACAAGATTGCCAAATTCCAGTAATCACAGCCACACAGGTAGAAACTGCACTCTCCAAAGCTAAGAATACAGCATCCATGGGACCAGATGACATCCCAGGCTGTGTACTACATGAACTACAAAATGAACTGGCACCTCATCTAAGTGTCATGTTTAATCATAGCCTTACCTCAGGCTTCGTGCCCATTAAGTGGCGCACAGCTACAGTTATCCCACTCGACAAGGGGGGATCCGCCTTGGATCCAGGGAACTACTGTCCCATCAGTCTTACAAGCCTGATCTGCAAGGGCATGGAACGCATTATCATGGAACTTATAAACAAAGACATTGGCAACCTTCAAACACTGGACCCCATCCAGTTTGGGTTTGTGAAGGGCCGATCTTGTCTCCTGAATCTGAGTGACTTCTTCAAATCAGTCTCCAGAGCTGTGGACGAGGGTAAGGCAGTCCACACAGCCTATCTGGACCTCGCCATGGCCTTCATCACTATCCCCACTCTGGAATCATAGGTAAATTTACTAAGCTGGGCATAAATCCCTACGTCACTTGATGGGTTGCCAACTGGCTTGCTGACAGAACCCAGACTGTGAAAGTAGCCGATTGCAAATCCAGCTCCAGACAAGTGACAAGTGGAGTACCTCAGGGTTCAGTCCTGGGACCACTCTTGTTTGGCATCTTATTCTCTGAAGTACAGGCCAGCACTAAGGGACTCTGGCCAACAAAGTACGCAGATGACTGCAAACTGGGAATCATTATTGAATCCCCAAATGATGTGGATATTCTACAAAAGGGCCTTACAGAAACAGATGCCTGGTGCCAGAGCCATGGGCTTAAGCTTAATGCCAAGAAATGTATAGTTATCCCCTTTGGAAAAAAACATGTACCCATGAATTAACACATAGGTGGCAGTACACTAAACATCGAAAGTGTGATGAGAGACTTAGGGACACAGGTGGACAGTGGTCTCACTTTCAATAACCACATCACCACAACAGTCAGGAAATCCTTCTATGTGGCACACCTCATCACTAAGGGCTTTTCTTCCAGAAAAGAGGAGGTTATTGTCCCACTGTACTCATCCCTCATTAGACCCATTATAGAGTATAATGTCCCGTTTAGTATGTACCTCACAAGACATCTGCAACAGCCGGAAAGGCCACAGAAATACCTCACTAAAAGAATCGCAGGCTTAAAGCAGATGCCATATGCTGACCATCTAAATAAACTCCAGCTATACTCTGTGGCATATCGTCTACTCAGAGGTGATCTCTGCTTAACATACAAGGCCATGTCAAACCCTGAGCTGCTGGACATGCTCCACTTAAAGAATTCCCAATCCCTCAGAGCCACATGCTCCATGGATCTAAACCTTGTCATCACAATGAACAAAATATGCTGGAGGGATAGGTTCCTGACCCAGAGACTCCCCATACTCTGAAATAGACTGCCCATATTATACTTGTACTGCATTTTTACCATGAATAGTATTGAAAATCACTAATGTTTTATTAAAATTAATTAATATACATATTTTTTGGGGTTAAAATAAAATCTTCATGCATCATACTATATCAATTTATACATTTAGGCAATTTAGTCTAAACTCATGTAATTGAAAATAACTTGCATCTTTTAATCATCCATTAAAACACATGGAAAATGCATGTTATATTATGAAAGGAAAGAAGTACTAAAGAATGAATTTCTTCTGTAGAATTATATTATTTTGCATTAATAGCAAACCCCTCTTTCAGTCTGACGAGCCACAGATTGCCACTGATCATTCCTGCAATGGCAATTTTCTAAATTGTCTAGCTTTTCTTTTAGGAGATGTATCTGCCTATCTTGGCTCAAAAGGTGGGCTAGCAGGTCTTGAAATGATGCAGCAGTAGTCAAGATTCCAGGCATTAAGAAGCTAGAGCCTGTATATCATAAGCATTCTTGTGCAGCCAGTGTTCCTATTTCCCATGTATATGAATTTTCAGCTTGTTCTAATTTCCCCAATTTGCTAACATGCCCACTGTATTGTCTGTTTTGGGTCTATATTAGAACATCGACTTTTCAAAACTTTGAATGTTCTAATATCGAACCCTATTCAGCGAAAGCTGAAAATATCGAAGCAACAGAAAACTGATTTTTTTCCTAGGGAAAGAATTTGGTTGTCTGTTTCTGTTGCTTCTGTATTTTCAGTGCTGTGGTGGCAAGTTACGGGTCAGGTTCAGGTAAGTGTGCAATTGAGTGCGGGTTAGGTTAGTTAGGGTTACAGTGCGGGTTAGGTATGTGTGCGATTGTGTTGACATGAGGGTTAGGGCAGGTTAGGTGAGTTAGGGTTAGGGCGCGGGTCAGGTAAGTGTGCGATTGTGTGGACATGAGGGTTAGGGTGGGTTAGGTGAGTTAGGGTTAGGGCATGGGTCAGGTAAGTGTGTGATTGTGTGGACATGAGGGTTAGGGTGGGGTAGATGAGCTAGGGTTAGGGCGCGGGTAAGGTGAGTGTGCGATAGTGATGGACCTTAGGGTTAGGGTTTGGGTTAAGGTAAGTGGATAGTTAGTGGTGTGTGTACAGTTTAGTGTAGGGTTAGGTGTAAGATTTTAGGTGTATGTGTGTGGATTGCTGTTTGTTTGGTGTGCTTGTGTTGTGTGTATGTGTTTTGGAACAGCACATTTTTTCCCTAGGAAAAAAATTGCTGTTCTGTATGTTCGATGTTTTCAGCTTTCGCTGAATAGGGTTCGATATTAGAACATTCGAAGTTTTGAAACTTCGATGTTCTAATATAGACCCATCTGTTTTCTGTTTCATTTCATGTGGCTTCACTTTTGTATTCCAGTCCCCTATTATTTGCTGAAGTTTCTTTTCAAGTGTCTGCATATAGGGCCACATTGCTAGCATATGTCAGCTTTGTTAATCGGTTCCATCTAGCCTGTTAGCTGATGTACTCTATTACCAGTATGAAGGGAGGGCTCAGAGCTGAACCCTGATGCACACGCACTTCAACTGGGAGCCCCTATGTGAGCCTAAACATTGTTCATATATGTGTCATTGGGTGCTTGCACAATAAACTACACTAATTATACCAGTGTTTCTCAACCTAAATCAGTTTTCTTGGGGCCTTGTCATATGCTTTCTCCAAGTCTAGGAATGCCTAGTTAGACTCTTTCCAGGCCTGGGGAAAAAAGCCCAAAGCTCCATAATGGGGGTATAAAAGCCCAACAATGGGGACAGATTTTAAACATAGTATGCCTTTTTGGAAGGATATGCAGTCTGAAACTCAAATGTATGTCATTATGTATTGACTTCAATACTCAGTGATTTGACAAAAGAACACACATTTTAAGAGGAACAGGCCAAAATATGAGGAAAAATCAGCATTCTGAAAAAATCTGGACCATTGAGAGGTATGAAGTTAGCATTTATAATATAAAAGAAACATTGGTTATGTCAACCATTGGCGGTGTATGTTAGGTAGTTTATTTATGTATAGTTGTCCTGCAGTAAGAAAGTGTTGGGTTGTTTGGATTTCAGTTAAGGTGTTAAGATAACTTTCATGTTTAGAAGGGGACATAAAAGATGTCCTAGCTATAAAGTGGCAATTAACCGTGTTTAGAGTGATTTGGATATCTAGAGGTTCAAATTTGGTGTGCTATGAAATTTGTTCTGAAGTTGTGATATCCTTCAAAAATTCTGATACACCTCTGCAGTTGCCAGTAGATCTGAGAATGTGATAGAGAGTAAACCAAGGAATAGAGGGAGGGATTTAATTGCTTTCATTGCTTTGAAACCATCAGCCAGTATCAACACATATATGAATATATACATTTGCTCAGCTTACACAAGAGCTTCAAGTTTGGGCCTTTTTTTTGTCAAAAGTTCTGGCACTTAGTAGGGGCATTTGACTGTATTTACTAAGATAGACTGTCCCAGACAGACTCTGCCTAAAAGTATGGCAATACAGGGGCAGGAAATGCTTTAATCAGAATGAAAATGCCATGTTAAGAGAGGAGCAGACTATCATTAAGAAAGGAGGAAGGCTTGCCAGGCATTTTGCCCCAAGCTAACACAAACTGGGTCTCCCTAGAATGACACCGGCTATATAACCAATTATTAAAACAAGTATCTTACATTTGAATCTTAGCATCATTTTGGGTGATAGCAAAGTACCACTCAAGAATGAAAATGCCATGTTAAGAGAGGAGCATTATCATTAACAAAGGAGGAAGGCTTGCCAGGCATTTTGCCCCAAGCTAACACATACTGGATCTTCCTAGAATGACACCGGCTATATAACCAATTATTAAAGACAATTATCTTACATTTGAATCTTAGCATCATTTTGGGTGATAGCAAAGTACGACTCAAGAACAGTGTCTTTCCTGCCTTGAACACATGCATGGCAAGATCACTCATAATATTCTGTATGTTCCGCTGGCTCAAAATAATATCTTCCCTGTAGTCATACATAGACTGACCCTCAATAAAAAAGACATATCTTGACTGGTAAATAGGAATTGCTACTGTGCACTTTACTCCTGTTTCCAGTTTATATTATGGTGGACAAGTAGCTTTTCTCTATAGTGCAGGTGAAAAGTCCTCAAGAATGAAAACATGCATGGAGCTCAACAAACTAGTTGTCATTATGTGTTAATGTCCTCCAAAGCAGTGCTGCATCTGTGAGCCACAGAAGGGTAGTGATACATTTGTGAGCCAAGGCATGACAGTGTTACAGTTGTGAGCCATAGCAGGACAGTGCTGCATCTGTGAGCCACAGAAGGGTGGTGCTACATTTGTGAGCCATGGCATGACAGTGTTACAGCTGTGAGCCATGGCAGGACAGTGCTGTATCTGTGAGCCATAGAAGGGTAGCAATGCATTTGTGAGCCAAAATATACTGTCTCTAATGATGTGTTGGATCAAAGTATTCATTATTTGATGTACTGTAGCTGGTTGTGGTTGCTAATCTAGCATAGGAGGTTCCATCTCATGCTTGTATTCCTCAAGAATGCCTGTCTGTTGTGTGAAGGCTGCCAGCCTAGCCAGATAGAATTTTGCAGATAATTCTGTCATTTGTAAATATGAATATAAACTACAGGATTGTTGTCTTAAATGTAAAGAAATACTGTTACATATGGAACTGGAAATAAATGTGACAACAGTGCACTCTACTGACCAAAATAAAGCATGTGGTAACCCTTTGAAGTAGACAGTGGTGCTGAAAAGTCTAGATGGAGACATTCTTTTTATTGTCTTAACCAAGAGTTAAATTGCATGATTTAACATGCAAATGTATTTTTATGGCTCTGTTTCTTGACCAGCTGCAAGATAACAAAAGGGAGATGTTAAGAATGTAAATGCAGTTAATGTGTAGTCTGGGAACTCCAGGAAAGTGAAAAATAATGATGTAATGCTTATCAGAACTGCAATTTCAATTTAAACAGAGAGAACCAGAGATTATTAAGCATTTTTGTCCAACTCACAGCACTGCCTCTTGCTCACATGTAAGTTATCTTAGACTTGTGTTTTATTTTAGGGATAGCTAGAAACTAGAAAGATTAGACTAAATGTTTTTCTGTGATGTCAGAACTGTACTACTGAATTATTTTAAGTATTTCTTTGTGATCTCTGAACTCTTGACTAGGACTGACTGTGTAGTAGAAAGTATTGTCTTGTGGTTATTAAATATTTTAAAACATTTTTAACTGTGGCTGGTTTGTGTAGAGATAATTTAAGCTCCAGAGTACATTGCATATTTATAGTGATTACTGTACCAAGTCACTCTAATAAGCATTGGCTGTTTAGTCACATCTACCAATTGGATAATAATATTGCACAGTAATAATTGGACACCCTTTTAAGGGCCTTTGGGTAGCTGATAATATTAGCTGGGTGGTGGCAAGTGATTACTACTATATAGTCTGGAAAAGGGGGCGCAGTTGGAGAACCTGTGCCAACCTTCCCCAGGAGTGTCTGTCTGGTTGTATAAACTTATCTCAAAGTGTGTGTGTCAGCTACTTGGGCAGGGACCTGAAGCACTGGTTGGACAGAGAGGGTGCTGGAGATTTTAGCTTGCCCAGCTAGGCTGAGATCTGGACCCTATAGCTGTGCCACTGGGGAGTCTTATTGGGGACCTGGAGAGCAAGGGAGTGACCAGCCCTGGACTGACTGTGATCTCTGTGTGCTCTTAAGGGAAATTGCACTTTACTGTGTGTATTTGTTATCCTTTCCTCATATATGAGACATCCTCTCTGGTGTTAGTAGTGATGATTGAGGCTCCTTGATTGCTGGGCCAGGACACGGGCGTCACATTTGTCATATTTGTGTTTGGCAGTAGTGGGATATCCACATCACATATTAATTAGGTGGCAAATACTAATTGGCTTGAAGTGGTGTGTGTAGAGTGAATCCTGCAGCTTGTGCACAGTGAGCTTTGTAGGTGTTTTGTACTCTAAATCAGCCATGCAGTGAATACTCAGAGTTCATACCACAATTGTTTTATTTCTTTAGTTAGCTTAGTTAGCCAGGGTGAGCAGGCAACATGTCAGCAGAGGAGTATGGAAAGCTGACAAGGAGCCAGCTGGCGGAAATGTGCCAGGCTAGGGGACTGGTGCACGGAAACCTGACTAAGGCAGACCTGATTGCAGCCTTGGTTATAGCTGCATCAGAAAACAGCAACCAGGAGGACAATCAGACTGGCAGTGGAGATATAATTCCCTCAGAGAATGGACAGCTCAACCTTTCTGCAGGGGATTTAAAAATCCAGCTGGAGCTAAAGAGACTTGAGTTGGAGGCCAGGCATGTGGAATTAGAAGCAAATGAGAGACTGCAATGTTTGCAGGCTGATGACAATGAGAAACTGTTACATCTGCAAGCTGTGGAACAAGAAAGGCAAAAACAGCATGAGAAGGAGATGCTGACTTTTCACCAGAGTTATGGAGCTAATGGGGAAGGGAGTAACTGAACCCCAGAAGCACAAAAGGTTAGTAAATTTCTTCTGCAGTTTAAAGAGGGGGATCATTTTGATAGTTTCATTCATATGTTTGAGAGGGCATGTAAATAGTATGATGTTGACCAAGAGCTCTGGGTACTCCATGTAAAGCTGTAACTGTTCTGTCCAAAATGTCTGACGCATGTTTTGATTATACTGCTGTAAAAAATAGTATTTTAGAACTGTTTAAACTAACACCTGAAACGTGTAGGAAAATGTTTTGTGAGCATTGACTCAAGGCAGATGAAAGTGTGCGTGAATATTTTGCTGAATTAAGCACTTATTTCCATAGGTGGGTGAGTGGATGTCAGGTCACCACTTTTGAAGGGCTGGCAGACTTTTTGGTGAGGGAACAACCCTTAGCACTTTGCCTGAGGACATGAGGATCTGGTTAGCTGAAAGACAATGTGCTACTTCAGATGAGTTGGGGAAGAAGAGAGACTTATACCTGTCAAGCACGGCAGCCCTGCACAGGAGGGGGACACCCAGTACTGCTCATGGGTCTAAAGGAACCCATGGTGGGCAGCACAGACTGCCACAACAGAATCTGCCAGCAGCAGGGGAAGCCACTAGTCCAGGTGCATGTCCAGTAGCTAGGGTTAAATGTTTTGAATGCAACCAGTGGGGCTATGTGGCATACAGGCAAGGTGGGGAACCAAAGGTGAGGGAGCCAGTAAGTGGGAAAGACAAAATCCCAATAGTAGGTTGTCTTGAGCCAAGAGGGGTACTAAATTACCATCTTGTAGATGTCCTGATAGGGAAGGATTTGGATGAAGTAGTACCATGTGCTTATGCAGTTACATGCAGTAAGGCTAAGAGACAAGCATGTGGGTCTGGTAGCCTGGGGAGACCCAGACAGAGTGCATACTTGCAGCCAGGACTAGTGAAGTGGTTACTTCAGGGAGGGAGCTACTCTATAACAGTGAGACTGAAGGTGAGCCACAGCTGCTTGTGGGTACTGATGGTCCCTTGGACAGAGTGACTGCAAAGGTAGAGGTGAGTATTAGTACCCAGGCTAACAGTGAGGCACCACTATCAGTGGATGCCAGACTTCCTGTGGAAGGGGAGCTGGGAAGGGTTACAAGGAGAGAGTTGAGACAGGCTCAGCTTTCAGACCTTACATTGCAAGGCCTGAGGCAGGTAGCTAAGGAGGCACCTGATTCTCAAGGAAAGGGGAAATCTGTATACTGGGACAGAGGGTTACTATACAGAGAGTGGACCCCTGAAGGAGGGCTAGAAGGGGAGAGGGTACAGCAGTTGGCAGTGCCTAGAGCCTACTGTCTGGCGCTTCTAGCCATAGCTCATGATATTCCCTTTGCAGGTCATATGGGCATAAAATGTACCAAGAGGCATATTATGCAGAACTTCTATTAGCCTGAAATTTCCAGAGATGTAACAGGGTACTGCAGGACCTGTGAGCAGTGCCAAAAGATAGGCAAGGCAGGAGAGAAGGTGAGAGCTCCTTTGATACCTTTGCCTGTGATTGAGGAGCCATTTCAGAGGGTAGCTATAAATATTGTGGATCATCTGAGTACCCCAAGTTCCACAGGGAAAAAGTATATCCTAATGGTAGTGGATTATGCTACACGATACCATGAGTCAGTGGCTTTGTCCTCCATTGAGGCAGAGAAGGTGGCAAATACTTTGTTAGAGATTTTCAGCAGGTTAGGTTTCCCAAAAGAAATACTGACTGACAGGGGTGCCAGTTTCATGTCAGACCTGCTGGCTTGTCTCTGGAAGTCCTGTGGGGTGAAGCACATGAAGACCACCCCCTACCATCCCCAGACTAATGGTCTTGTAGAGAGGTTAAACTCTACAATAAAGTCCATGCTACTGGCATTTGCAGATCAGTTTAAGAGGGAGTGGGACAAATATTTGCCCCATCTGTTGTTTGCTAACAGAGAGGTTCCTCAGGAATCCACAGGTTTTTCACCCTTTTAGTTGCTGTATGGGCATAGGGTGAGGGGATCTCTAGATTTAATTCAAGATGAGTGGGAAGGTGAGTGCGAGTGTCAGAAGGAGTCTGCTGTGGCTTATGTCCTAAACCTTAGGATAAGGCTCAGAGAACTCATGGGCTTGGCCCAGGAGAACCTGGCAGTGTGTGTGTGTGTGTGTGTGTGTGTGTGTGTGTGTGTGTGTGTGTGTGTGTGTGTGTGTGTGTGTGTGTGTGTGTGTGTGTGTGAATGTGTTTGTGTGTGTATATATTCATAAATATAGATGACGTAGTGGTGCATCAGTAGCATTGTTGCCTCACAGCAAGAGGTTCTCTGGTTCGATTCTCAGCTGGGGTGCCTTCTGTGCAGAGTCTGCATGTCCTCCCTGCATTTGTGTGGGTTTTCTCTGGGTACTACCATTTCCTCCCATGTTACAAAGACATGCATCTGGAGTGTTTCTCCAGCTTCTGCTGAAAATTGGGTTTGTTCCAAGTCAGACTTTCCTGGTAAATACATATGATACATGCAATATGTATATATTCCAAATGAAACCTACACTAAACAAATTTACAGTGATTTGTCTTTTTTAACAGCCATATGCAACTACTTCTGGATGGGCTGGGATTGAAGAATACTGTCATGGGCATTCGGAGATAACAGACAGAATTTCATGCTTAGAAAGCAGCATACATATGAACAACATGCATGAGTGGAAAATTATGCATCAGTGTCAATAAAAGTTGCCCACAACAAACATTATAGTGGAAGAATTGCCTTAACATGAAGTGGTTTTCAAAAGAAGCCTTAGGAGTCTAACCAACTTGACTGGGAGTGTGGCCTAATGGTTAAGGTGTTTGTCTTACAAACACAAGGTGCAGGGTTTGAGTCTCACAAGGGATAATTGGCTAGGCTTAAAATGGCTTGCAAGGGCAGTTAGCCTAGTACTAATCTATGAATCTATGATAATACATGGGTAGTCCTCCAAGTTTCATATGGCTTTTCTCTGGGTGATCCCGTTTCCTTCCACATTCCATAGACATGCCATACGGTGGATCAGTAACTCTAAAATGCCCATAGATGTGACCGCATGCATGTGTGATATGGAAGAGAGGCCTGGCAACCTACTTCTATTTCCCTGTCTGTCTTGAAAACTCCACAGGTATCAGTGGCTGTGGTGGGAGGGTCACGCTAAGAGTCAGATTAAACTTGTAAGAGAGTAAGGAAACATATCTTCCATGCAACTCTTCAACTTCAATAAACACATGGCAGGAGCACTATAATTATGTACATATTGAACTCATACCTAAACAATGATAAAGCCTAACATGTGACATAAAATAACCTTGGTGTCAGCAGCTACGCTATTTCTCCATGTAAAGTTAATGCCATATATGTGAGCAGCTCAGAATACTACAGACACAGGACATATCACCTACCATACTTTCCTCTGCAGCACCATATGTCATTAATAAGCCTCATTAAGAAGCAGTGTTTCAGAATTTCAGGGACTAATTGCACACAATGCCAATATCTGCCAAAGTATGTTCCAAAAATCCAAACTTCTTACAGCAGATTGGTATAGAGGGATAACATGTTTGATATGACCAAGGAAGGCTGGTTTCTATTAGTGTCCCAAGCACTTGTAAGAACAACTGGGAAAAGAGAGGAATAATGAGGCTCTGCCTGCTCATCCTTCTTCACAGGGGGCATGGGGATGACATGGTGGCGTGAGGCAGGCCATTAGTGAAATGAAGCTATGCCTGCTCATCCTTCTCCTTAAGAGGTATACGGATGATGTAATGGTGTGAAGCAGGCCATTACTGAGATGAGGCTATGCCTGCTCATCCTTTTCCTTAGGAGGTATAGGGATGTTGCAATGGTGTGACACAGGCCATTACTGAGATGAGGATATGCCTGCTCATCCTTCTTCAAAGGAAGCATGGGGATGATATTCTAACATGAGGCAGGTCATTCTTAAAGTCTCAGTGAAGCCCACGGCCATGAGCAGTGGCCAGAGAAGTGAATGTGTAGTCACAAGTTTGGGAGGGGTGTGGACCAACCTAATGAGATAGTCATGCCTAACAGCTCACAATGTTGTTCTGTATGATGCCAGTACTGTGTCAAGACATCCTCTGTGAACAGTAATGTTTTCCAACCTCACTTTTCTCCTGTACCCTGTCTTCACCAGTATATCCCAGCTAGTGAACCTACTCTGGGGGTGTTTAATACATGGATGATGCTGTCTACCTGTGGTATAATGGACAGGAGGGCTTAGTAGAGCCACATTTCCTCTGAAGTCATCACATACTGCAAAACAACCACAAATATAGAAAAAAATAATCCTGCAGATAACTATGTGTATGATACAGGGTATATTACAAGAGGTGAGTGATGATCAGAGTTACAGGAATGTCTAGACTTTTCAGCTACATCTTGCATATTGCAGACAGAGTACGGTACAGAAAGGTCATACCTGTATATACATACATAATTTATTATTTTCTTATTTATTGACATTTATTTAGTGTTAAAGTCCGACTGGGCACAGGTGCTCTTTTTCTGAGGATGCTTGGGGAGAAAAGCTCCAAGATATCATATTTAATAAAATCAATATTTACAGTAACAAATTATATAAAACTGTTTCAGTGCATACATAGCATAGTAGTCAGTGCAATAAAATTTGTATTGATATTCACAAACATTAAATTTACAAGCCTTGTACTAAGGCTTTACAGATGGAAGAGTGGTGTATAATATAAAGATAGTTATAATTTAAGAAATACAATAGAGTGAGGTATTGGAGGAGATAAGCAAGTTTGAGTGTTAACAGAGAAGTAGTGATGTAGTAGTAATTTGGTTTTGCTAATTAGAAGTAGGTATAGTAGTTTAAGAAGTACAATAAAGTGAGGTATTAGACGGTGATAAGCAGGTTGAGTGATTTAGTGCTTTAAAGGGAGGTATAAGAAAGGTGAGCAGAAGGTTAAGAGAGCTGTCCCAGATAATCAGCAGGGACAAAGCCAGGAGTGAAAGGGGAAGTGTTTTAGTAATGTCTTGAAAATATTCCAGCTAGACTGCTGGAGCAGAGACTGACCCCCAGCAGCCCTTTGTTGTTTGTAGATGGTAAGCAGTATATTATTTGACCACAGGAGATGATTTTGGAAGATAGTATCAGAGTATGGGTCTCATTGCTGGGCAGGTGGATGGAGGATGGATGATTTTATGGGTTAAGGTGATCTGGGAATAAGATAGGTATTGAGGATGCTCAAGGCAGTTAAGTGTTTGAGTAAGAAACAATGGGGGGTCCAGTAAGATTTGTAGCAAGTGAATCTGGCAACTTTGTTACAGCACTATTCAAGTTTAGAATAAGTGCATTTTGCAATTTGGTCATGATAGGGTCTCCATATAGGAGAGATGGTAAGAGGTAAGTGGTAGCTAGAGTTACCTTGGCAGAGACTGCAAGAAATTCTATTATGCAGAATGCCTAGTTTTTGATGGGTTTTCTTTCTTTTTTTTTTTTTTGAAACAATTTTTATTGATTTTTTATAAACAAAACAAAGGATTCTGTGCATTTAAACAAAACTATATACAGAACAGCTGTTTACAATGCCCATAACATACAAAATTTGCAATGTATATGTTACATCTTATCTAATAAATTCTTTAGTTTTATCTATGATCATTTCTTATGAGTTACTTTTGTTGATCTTAAATCAAGGATAAACAGTTCTCTTTTATATACAGTTTTGGCCAGCAAAATAAACTCAGAAAAAGAGATGATGTTTCTACTTTTCTAGTTTGATGTTATAATTTTCCTTGCAATTGCAAGAAGAGACCAGAGAAGATGCACTTGTGTCTTTGGAATATGTACTGGTATCGGTGCATTAAATAATATCAAATAATCTGAGATGTTACATTTATCAGACCACAAAGTCTTTGAAATTCCTGCCAAAAGGTTGTAACCATTTTACATTCAAGAAACATATGTGCCCAGTCAGCACATAATGTTTCTTCACATCTCCAACATTTATAGTATGTGAGATCAAAGCCAATTTATGAGGGGTAATGTAGCTTCTATGGATAAACTTCCAAGTGGAAACTTTCCAGAAAGGAGATGAGGTTGTGTTATTAACTGATTTCAATGTCAAGGCTCTATCAGAGTCTGAAAATTCAGCTTTATTTAATTTTTCAATATAACTTCATAAAGAATCTTCTGGTATTTGTAAGTCTGTTCTTAGTGTTTTGTAAATCCTAGATAATGAAAAGTCCATATTGTGGTTAGTCACATTCAGTTCAGAGAAAAGAGAGATTACTTTTGGATATAATGAAACATCAAGCGCTTGATTTGAGCTCGTTTAGTAGATGTTCTCTAAAAATCTGGATATTTAACCAGTTATTTTGATTAGAATTATACCTAGCCATAAGACTATTTGTGTAATATATATCCTTGCTACCAATGAATTGGTGACAATATATTAGACCATTTTCCTTCATCACCATTAATTTTCCTATATTAAATGAATCTAGACATTTTCTTGTCAATGCTACTGGAAATATTAAGAATAAGAGATGTCTTGTCTTATAGTTACTGTTCATTATCTTTTTAAAGTTGTTTAATATGTAGCTGATAAAATGAGGGTATCTTATGATTCTATTTTCTTTAAAAATTATGACTTTTACAACCAAAAACATCTTAGTATTATCTGTAAACAAGTCATTATTTATTGTCTCATCAATGTTAGAAAGCAATATAGTTTCATGCAATTTCTTCCAGTTTGATGTATATTTATTACTTATATTAAGTGTAGCTGCTTCAGCATAAGGTTCTAGATTTGGAAAGGCAATGCCTGCCTTATCACATTCCCTACAATGCCAATAATATCTTATTCTTGGTTTCTGCAGATGCCATAAAAATTTAAACAGAAGTGAGTTGAGTTGTTTTATTAATTTATTTGGAGGTCCTACTATTATAGATTGAAATAGGAATAACATTTTTGGCAAAATGCACATTTTTATTAAGGATATTTTTTTTTCCATAGAGAAAAACATTTTCCCCACTTGCTTAAATGTTCCTTAACCACAGCTATCAGGTTATTATAATTCAAATGTATAATGTCTTTCCAATTTGTTTTTATCTGCACACCTAGATATTTGAAGGTGTCATTTTCCAATAAAAATTACTGTGTTTTTCTAATATGGTGCTGATTTTTTTTTTAGTTTAACAGTATAGTTTGTGTTTTGCTAGTGTTAAATTTTAAGCCTGAGATTTCTTCAATTTTTTTTTGAGATTTTATAATATGGTGTATTGAATAATCTATATTCCCAATAGTTAACAGAAAGTCATCTGCGAAAAGTTGTATTTTACAAGAGTGATAAGAATTAATATCAACGCTAACAACATTAGTGTTGTTTCTGATATAGTTGGCTAATGGTTCCACTGCTAAGGCAAATAATAAGGATGAAAGTGGGCAGCCTTGTTTGGTTCCTTTTAATATTTTGATTTGGGTAGACAAGAAAGCCCCAATTTTGATGTAAGACACCAAATTTTCATATAGATTGTTTATTAATTTTATAAAATCAGGCAAAAAATTAAATGATTTTAATAAATTTTATAAATAAGGCCAAGTAATAGAGTCAAAAGCTTTGTCCAGATTTAAACTAATGATGGATAATTATTTCTTTTTCTTGTTTGCTAGATCTATTAAAGATAGAATTTTGATGACATTGTCTTGAACTTTCCTCGTCAATATGAAGCCTGTTTTTATTCTTCTGCTATTAATTTTGACATGAACTGGTTTAATCTTTTAGCAAGAATCAAGGTAAAAATGTTATAATTAACGTTCAATAGAGATATAGGGTGATATGATGTTACTAGTCTGGGATCTTTGTCCTGCTTTAAAATGAGAGAGATTATGGCATATTTCCAAGAGGGGAAGCAATTTCTATACTTTCTAAATTCCTCAAAAGCTGCTACTAGAATTTTTAGAGTATCATCAGGAAGAAGTTTATAAAATTCACCAATAATACTGTCTATTCCTGGGGCCTTACTGCTTTTAATGTTTTGAATATTTTCCTTAACTTCTATTAGTGAGATTGGTTTTATCAATTTGATGTTTTGTTCATTGGTTTCTTTCTTATTAACATTTTCAATCAGAAACTTTTCTTTTAGAATGTTGTTAGAATCTGAATTAACATTATTTAATGCCTTATGATGAGATCCAAACATTTCTAAGATTTCCTTTAAGTCTGTGACTTTCCTATGTGTGTTCCTTGTATTGTCAGTAAGTTCTTCTATATAGCTTGTATTAGCTGAATTTTTTTGATTTAACTGCTAATCTATGCAGATTTTTTTTTAGATTTGCAGGGTATGATTGTAGTTTAAGCCTCTCTAGATTTATAGCCACTTTATGATTCAAGATTTCTACATACTTTGCATTTAATGTTTTTAGTTCAGAGTTTGTATTTATATCTTTGCTATTTAAATTCATTTTTAGTGCATCAATTTTTGTTTGTAATGTTATTAGCTCATCATCCCATTGTTTCTTTTTGTTTAAATACCATTTTTTTATTTTACCATAAAGATATGATTTTAACGAATCCCAAACAATAGTTTTAGGAGTCTCATTATTGTCATTGATAGCAAGAAAATGACTTGGTTTCATTTAAGGACCAGTCTTTAAACCCATTGAATTTCACAATGTAAGCAGGTAATCTTGGTCAAGCTATTAGATCTTTAGGACTGATGTTAACCTTGAATAAAAGAGCATTATGATCTGACAAGGGGCAAGAACTAATTAAAACGTCATGAGTTTTAGAAACTAGACTATTAGAAATTAATACTTTGTCAATAGCTGTCTGTGTTCCATATCTATATGAGTAGTGCATGTAGTTTAATGATTCTGGCTCTTTTATATCATATATGTCTCTGAGAATTAAAGAATTAATAATTTTTTTTAGTTTTTTAGCTGGAGCCATTTGAAATTATCATTTTTGGTGGTATCCTTTTTAGTAAGAATACAATTAAAATCTCCAGCATAAACTATGTCTACTTTGGCTTTAATAGATATTAATTCTAAATATTTATTAGCAGTTCCTGCACCGATACCAGGGATCCAATATGTGCTAGCTAAAGTGATGTGTCTTTTACTCAACTCTAGCACTACTAAACATAACATACTATTCTTCTCTGAAAAAGTGTCTACTATCTTGGGCATTGGTAAAGATTTTTTCCACAGTATCATAGTGCCTCTTCTCTTAGCCTGGAAATGAGATTCCACAAGTGTTGTGTAACCACTGAAAGATATTTTATCTAAGTCCTTTTTTATAACGTGTGCTTCTTGTAGAAATGCTATGTCTATTTTATTCATTTTCAAATATTTTGATAGTCTTCCTCTTTTTATGGGATTGTTAAGGCCATTAATATTTAAGGATAAACATTTATATGTATGAATCTTTAAAGAAACAATTGTCATTCTTAAAGTTTGTTATAGGCTCGAATTTAAAACAAAACATACCTAATGAAACAAGTATAACTATATACAATCCTAAACATGTAAAATTAGATTCCTGGTTTGATGAATGCATCATCCATTCATCAAACCATCATCTTCACACCCTAAGACTCTCATCAATATCCATCAAGTGCTTCTATTTATTTATTTATTTATTTGCAGTTTGTTTGCCAGGATGGTCCATTGGGCCGAATGAGCCCATTTTCAATGGAGTCCTGGGGAGAAAAGCTCCATAGATACAATATATAAAATATAAAAAATAACAGTTTGTTAAAGTACAAGAAGAATACATATAAGCCAAAGTAAATGTTAATACAATTAAAAGACAAAGCAGAACAATATGTAACAATTTATATGAGTTTACAATTTTTAGTCTCTATAATCGCTAAAATAGATGTTAAATCAAAGACAACAGTGAGTAGGTATGTACAAAAGAATTAAAGATAAGCAGTTATTTACAATATGTATGCTCCCATAGGAGGGATGTGATTGAAGGCTAAGGGGCTAAGGTAGTAGCTGGGGATGTTATGCAGGATGGGAACATGAGCATTCCCAGAGAGATGTTAACTGTGAGTGGAGGAGAGTTTTAAAGGTGGGGAGGTTGCAGATGCTGCGAATATGAGGTGGGAGGGAGTTCCAGAGATGGGCTAGGGAAAAAGAGAGTAAGAGTTTGCCTGCTGGACGGGCAGGTTTGTGGAGTTCAATCAGGTTCTGAGTGTTGGTTCTTAGGGGTCTGCTAGGTAGGTGCATGGTGAAGGTTGAGGCAAGGAAGGGGCAGAGGGATGGCTTGAAAATGAGCTTATGAGCATGAGTTAGCTGAGTGTAGATAAGGTAGTTGGGAAGCTCTAGCCAATTTAGTTTGTGGAGGGCAATAGAGTGATGGGAGGAGGATCTGTGTCCAGTGGCGAATTTGGCAATTTTGTTATAGCAGGAGAAGAGTTTTGTTTTAATAGAGGATTGTAGGTTGGTTAGGAGTGGGGCACCATAAAGGAGAGAAGGGATGAGGTATGTGGTAGAGAGGAGGAATCTAGTGGATGTGGTGAGGAAGCGAATATGGCGATAGAACATACCAAGTTTCTGGTGTGTTTTTTTAATGTTTGTTTGTATATGGGTATCAAATTTAAGCTGATTATCGATGAGAGCACCTAACAGTTTAGCACTGGAAACAATTTCAAGGGAAGTGTTGTTGTGACTGGTTATGGAGAATGAATTTATGTCAATAGTTATGCTTTTGGATGGGATGAATATCATGAGTTTGGTTTTTGATGGATTGAGAGCTAGATGGTTATCTAACATCCATTGTTCAGTGGTTGAGAAGGCATCTTGGGTTAGTTTTATAAGGGAGGGAATGGAGTTAGCAGCACAGATAATTGTTGAATCATCTGCATATTGGATGATTTTAGCATTAGGGATAGTGTAGTGGAAGTCATTAATGAAAATGTTGAACAGTCTAGAACCCTGGAGTACACCAGTGACAGTGTTGAGGAAAGAGGAAGTGGATTTCTTCCATTTGACAGATTGTTGCCTGTTGGAAAGGTACTGGTAAACCAGTTGATAGAAGTGGGTGAAAGGTGTAGATTAGAGAGTTTGGTCAGAAGGCGGGAGTGGGAGATGGTATCAAAAGCCTTAGAAAGGTCTAGGAGGAGGGTGGAAACAATACAGCTGAAGTCTCAGGCTTCATTCACAGTTTCAAGGAAGGAGAGTAGTGTGGGAGTAGTGCTGTAACCAGGTCTGAATCCGTGTTGTGTTGGGGTTAGTAGGTGACTGCCGATGAGGTAGAGTAATAATTGTATGTGGATACATTTTTCAAGTAGTTTAGAGATGGGAGACAAGATGGCGACTGGTCTAAAGTTGGAGATGTTATTATTGTTTTCATCTTTGTGAAGGGGAATAATGTAGGCTTTTTTCCAAATTTGGGGTACATAGCCTTCTTGGATTGACTGGTTTATAAGAATACAGATGGGGAAGGTAATGGCTTCAGCAGCTGTCTTTAGGAAGAAGGAAGGAATATTATCAGGGGCAATAGAGCATGGTTTTAATTTTAGAAGGAGTTTTTTTATAGTTGATACAGGTATAGGTTTGAGAGAGAAGAGAGGAAAGTGGGAAGTGGAAGTACCTGAGGAGGAGGGGATAGTGGGAATTGTAGCTGGATGAGTGGAGTTATGTGTGAAGGATTATGTTAATTTGGATATGGAGTTGATGAAAAAGCTGTTAAATTGGGAGGCTAGGTCAGTATCAGAAGCATTTTGATCAGGGTGTGGATTTTCCTTTCTGCTGAGGTTGAAGAAGGAGGAGATACTAAACCAGAATTTTTTTGGGTTAGTCTTGTGATTGTTTTAGAGGGTGATATAGTAGGATTTGCAGTCAGAAGTAATGAGTTTTTTCAGTCTGTTACAGATGATTTTGTATTCATTTAGGGTGGCTGGGGTTTTGTTTTGATAGTGGTTCTTCAAGGCTTTATCACGGAGGTGCATGACAGCTAAGGTATCTTTGGTTAGCCATGGGATGGTTTTGCTCTTAATTCTTTTAGTTCTCAGGGGGAGCCAAGGTGTCTAATAGGTTTAGAAATGTTGCATTAAAATAAGTGACAGCTTCATCTAGGGGAAGAGTATTCAGAGGACTCCAGTTGAATTGTTTAAAGTAAGTTAGAGAAGGTGCTGGGGTTGAAATTTTTTAAGCACATAGAGATGGTAGTATGTGGTAGTTGTAGGGAGGGAGAGTGACGGTGAGCGAAAGTAGGAAAGTGGTCACTGAAAGAGTCAGGGAGGGTACCACTACTAGAGATAAGGTGTGGGTGTGATACCAGAATCCAGTCGAGGGTGCTACCAGAGGAGTAGTCCTTTGATGGCCTGGTTATAGAGTTAATTAGCTGATGGAAGTTGTAGAGGTTTATATTTAGGAGGTTTGTGGGGCATTGGACAGAGGACCAGTTAATATTAACGTCACCTAGGATAAAAGTCTCATTTGTTATGTTGGTAGAGAGCCAAGAGAGTATGTCTTCAAGAATAGGTATATTGTCAGCAGGAGGGATGTAGAGGGAGGCTAAGCATATGGTTTTATGTTTGATTAGGTGGAGTAGGGCTAGAAGTAATTTGGCATTGGCAAATTGGGGAATAGGCTTAGAATATGAAGTAACTGAAAGGGAAGAGGAAGAGAGTAGAGCAACTACGCCTCCTTTTTTATGGGTTCTGTCTTTCCTGACCTTTATTTAAATACTTATACAGATTAAATATGAGAATAAACCTTTTAACGATAAAAAATATGATTTGATTCACAATAACTATTGTCATGCAATAAAAATGTAGCATAGCTCCATACAGCATATATGAAAGTGAAATACATTAAATTCTAACAAACAATAGAGCTTTATGTTGATTAATCTGAATGAAGTCACTCATTATAATATTTCAATTCTTAATAAAAAATAAAATATAAAGAAACAAAGAACATAAATAATGATAATAATAGTTTATCATAGGTTCATAGGTTCATAGGTTCATACTAGGCTATCTGCCCGAGGGCATTTACAAGCCTAGCCCATCGTTTTGTGGCTTACGCCACCCCTTTAGTATGGGGAACTATACCCATTATTTTGCTGTGCCTCTGTCGAGCAGTGACACTGAGGTAATCCCTGGGGTATATCTGTGATCTCCCATCCATTGGTCAAGATTTCTCTTGAACAAGGCCAGCGAGGTGCTCTGCCTCACATGTACCGGGATTTTGTTCCACAGCATACGGAGTCTTTGGGTGATGAATCTATCCCTCCAGCACGTCCTATTAATAGCCGTGTCGAGGTTTAAGTCTCCCGCCCTTGTGGCTCTGATGGATCTAGATTTTTGAGGTGAAGCATATTCATCAAATCTGGGTTTGACATGGCCTTGTATGTTAGGCAAAGGTCACCTCTGAGCAAGCTGGCGACTGAATAGAGCTGGAGTTCTTTCAGTCGGGCAGCATAGGACAGATTTTTGAGACCCTTTATCCTTTTGGTGAGGAACTTTTGTGGCCTCTCCAGCTGCTGCAAGTGTCGGGTCAGATACATTCGAATGGGGCATTGTACTCAATCATTGGTCTGATGAGTGATGAGTAAAGGGAGACTATGACCTCCCTTGATCTAGATGAGAATCCCTTCATGATAAGGTGGGCAATGTAGAAGGTCTTCCTAACTACTTTAGCTACATGGGTGTCGAATGACAGACTACTATCAACCTGGGTCCCCAGGTCCCTGATAACTTCTTCTGTGCTCAGTGGATTGCCACCTATTTGGTAGCTAGGGGTAACCTTGTTTTTCCCAAAGGGTATGACTATGCATTTTTTGGCATTTAACTTTAGGCCGTGGCTCTGGCACCAGTTATTCGTTTCTGTGAGACCCTTCTGAAGGATATCTGTGTCAGATGTGTTTTCTACTATGGTGGCCAGTTTGCAGTCATCTGCAAACTTTGTCAGCCATAACCCTCCTGTGTTTGCTTGTACTTCGGAAAAGTAGATGCCAAACAAGAGTGGGCCCAGGACTGAGCCCTGTGGGACACCACTTGTGACAGGCTTTGAGTCTGACATGGCGCCAGCAACTCTGTCCCTGTGGGTTCTGTCACTCAGCCAGTTTGCAACCCATCTTGTGATGTATGGGTTAACATTTAAGCTGATGAGTTTTTCAATGATACCCGAGTGGGGTATTGTATCGAAGGCCTTAGCCAGATCGAGGTAGGCTGTATGGACTGCCTTTCCCTCATCAATGGCTTTGGTGACTGTTTCGAAAAAGTCAAGCAAGTTTAAAAGGCATGATCTGCCTTTGACAAAGCCAAACTGGGTTGGATCCAAAGCCTGCAAATTCCCTATGTCTTTATTTATGAGGTCCATTATGATCCTCTCCATGGCTTTGCAGATAAGGCTTGTCAAGCTAATGGGCCGGTAATTTCCAGGGTCAGTGGAGGCACCGCCTTTGTGAAGTGGGACCACAGTTGCAGTGCGCCACTCCCTGGGTACGTATCCAGAGGTAAGACTTTGATTAAACAGCTGTCCTAGCTGTGGGTTTAATTCCTCATTGAGTTCGTGAACCTAAACCTATTATTTACATTTACAAAAACTATCTGTATTTGCCATAAAGTAAGTGTAAAATAAAGTGTCTGATACTATATCTAAAACTCTCACCCTTCCCTCCTCTTCTCCCCCTTCTTCTGTACAACATTACTGTATCCAATTTAAGTTGTTGTGTAATTTTGCATTTTATTGATCCTAAAGAGCTTTAAGAATATCTCATTAAATTTCCCATCTCACATCCCTCTCCCCCTCCCCCTTCTCACTCAAAATTATCTTAATCCAGTGATGTTTAGACAAGGATTATATGTACCTAAATATACCATTTAATAGATCAGCAAACGTATTGATTAATTATAGTCAAACATAACCCACTATAGATTAATCTCACATTGGATATCAGAGAACATCTATTGACGTATATACATTGCCACCTAATAGTATATGACAGGTGTTTGGCTTATCATGCTTGATCAGCATCTAGTATATTTAGTGAGATTTGTTTTATATATTCCAGTCATTAAAGCTGTACATACAACTAGTTAGTAATGAAATATACTTGCCCTTACAACAGAATTATAAACGTCTACCTAAGCTTCTATACATATCTTTAAATATCAACATAAATATGGGAGATACAGTACCATTCATGTGTAAAATAGTTGCATAAACCATATCCTCTATTAAAGCAAGATACCTTGGATATGTAACTATGTTTCTTATACTCCTTACAAAAAAAAATGGGGAGATAGTTTCTCATATTTTAACTACTCAAAACCTGCCTGAACTCTAGCAAATCAAATCCTATTCAGAAACTAACCTTCAAAAGTCTAACTACTGTATAATGCATTTGACATCTATAGAATCTTTCTTATTAAATGAGTAGTGCAGTTAACATAATGTGTGACAAGTTATGCATGCATTGTGAAGATTAGGCAGGTAAATATAATGATGTAGCATTAATAGTATAACAGTGAATAAGTCACATTACTAGCAATATAAAAGCAACTTAATATCAGAAACGGTATTAAAGAGAAACTACTATGCATAATGTACTGATTCATTCCTCTCATGACATGTGAAGCACATTCCTGAAAACTAAATGCTATGAGGGTAATACAAGCCAGCATTTCTGTGAATAAACAGGAAGGTGATTATTTAAATGCAAGAACATCATTAACATAATAGAATACAGCTTCTTTTTAAGTTATAAGCTGTAACTTACAGTTTTTAGAGTCTAAATAAGCTGGCATCTTCTTAAAACAGCTATACAGCACAGATACACCATTTTCCTTTGTTGCAGATGTTAAACAGTGTGCGATGCGAGTTCAAAGATCATCTGGCTCAGTCTTTCCTTTCCTATGCTCATACAGAGTCCTCAGGGCTCGGCGAAGCTATAAAAACACTTGAGGAACGGATCTAGTGAAGCTTTTCAACTTTATGGTGCCAATACACATCTCGAGGTTAGTAAAGTATGCAATTTGAAGAAAATGCCTTTTTAACAGGTGCTTGCATGTTAAAAGCCAGAATCTAGCGCATTTAAAAGAAAAAAAAGAAACTGTTAAGTAAGTGTTACAGTAAATGTGTTCCCCACCATAAAACATCACCCCTATCAATGTAACCTCATTAAACATATTCTAAATAAATAATTACATAGTTTTTTATCTAACAATAAGGGTGATAAGCACATTTAATTGACTGCAATCAACTGCTGTTAATACAAACAAAGGAATCTTCCTATCTGCATTTCTCCTATATGACACACATCCCCCATTTCCCTTCGAAATGGAATAGTTGTCTACTTAATGTTAATAATATGTTTCCCTACTGAAAGCATGTTACTAAGCCATACAAAGGGAAGTTCTTTAAGTGTGCATTATCTATATATAAAAAATAAATTAAAAAAATAAGTCATGTTAAAACGTATGTTTTTCTGCAAGGGCTAAAGTCACTATCAACAAACTTTAACATTAGAAAGTATTAGATGCTTGATTAACTCTATATAATAAACATTACTAAAATAGAAACTGAAAGAAAGAAATGAGTAGAGAGAGGAAAGGAAAGAAGATCAAATAATAAAGCACAAATATGAGGAAGAAGAACAAAGGAAAACAATAAAATATGCTATTATTTTTTTAAAAAAAAAGTGTAATAAAGATTTTACCTTGTAATATATTTGCTTGTTTCTTATGTTTTAAAATAAATAAGCCCATTGCAAGCAGTAAAGAGAAAGATGAGTTGGCTTACTTCCCTTTACGTTTCTTAGTACTTTTATCACTTGTTATTGTTTTTCCATTAGTAGCTTGTCTTTTTAAACTTGGTAAAGAGAGGTCCACATCTTCTAGTTTATCTAATAGATTGTTTCTTCTGACAAAATCAGTAGCTTCTTCTAGATTGTTAAAGATTTTCTGTACATCTGGTAAGGTAATCCTTATTCTAGCTGGAAAAAGGATCTGAGATTTTATGTTAGCTTTTTTAAGGTCTTTGATTAGAGGAATGCATTCTTTCCTTTTTGTTATAGTGGTAGATGTATAATCATTGTCAAATCTAATGTTCCTTCCATTGTATTGGATGGGGTTCCCTGCCCAAGCAGCTCTCAGAACTTAATCTTTATCCTGAGTAGATTAAAATTTGACAATAATAGATCTCACTGAGGATGAATTTTTTGAGAAAGATGGATTAGATAGAGATCTTGATTTCAAATGTCAGGGGCTCAGGAAGGTTTAATACCTTAGGTAGCCAGTTGTTCAAAAAAAGAATCATGTTGTTACCTTCAGTCTTTTCAGGGACCCCATAAATTCTAATGTTGTTTCTTCTTGATCTTGATCCCAGGTCCTCTATTTTTTCTGTTAAGGAATTATTTTGCTTCAGAAGAAATTTAATTTGAGTATCATTCTCCATTTGTCTTCCATGTAATTCATTCCAGATTCCTCTACGTTGGCAATTTGGTCTGAATGTTTTGTGATTATTTCTTTCAAATCTTTAATTTGTTTCCTGCTTTCTTTCTTCATGTTCTCCATTATGTGTTCCACATTGTCCATTTTTGTTGAGAGGTCTTGAATACTACTAATTATAGTTTGGAGTTATTTTTTCAAGAGAGAATCTTGAACTGAATATTTTGAGTGGCTCATGGCTTAAATCTGTATACAGCTTTAGAAGTTCTGACAGTAAATTGTGAGGAAAATTCAATAAAAGTTTGAATTTTTTCCAGTAGATAATCCACAATAGTATAAGGAATAGTTATGATGTGAAACCTTCAAAGTTTTTCAAATAAAATTATAAAAATCCTGTCAGAAACACTACTTCACAGGCAGAGCTGTTCTCACTCTAGCATCTTGGCCACACCCCCTTGATGGGTTTTCTTGATTCTGTTGTGGATATGTAAATTTAATTTTAGATTGTTGTCAATTGTCATGCAAAGTAGTTTTGTATGTGGGGTAACTTCAATCATTGTATTATTTAAGAAAGAAATGTTAAAGTTGTTTTTCATGGAAATGGGATTTTGGAAAGAAGAAAAGTAATTCAGTTTTTTGGGAGGTGTTAGTAGCATGTGATTATTCTATATCCAATTTTCAACAAAGTTAAAGGTTTCTTGAGCAATTCCTTGAAGATTTATTATGTTGTCCAAAATACATATTAGGATCGAACTATCAGCATATTGTATGATGGAAGCTTGCTGAGAGGATTTATGTAATTTATGTAAATTGTTAGTGAGTATATTAAAGAGTAGAGGGCCAAGAAGTAGGCCCTGTGGCACACCAGTATTGACAGGAAGGAAAGGAGAAAAGGTGGTGAGCCATTAACAGACTGTTATCTATTGGTTAAGTAGTTGTTAAACCATAGTAGTATGGGCTGTGATAGCCCAGTAAAAGACAGTCAGTAGAGGAGTTTTTAGTGAGGGTCTAGATCAAAAGCTTTAGAGAGATCAAGGAATACAGAGGAAACAAGTTTACCTTCACCTGTAACATTATTAACCCAAAAAGCAAAAAAGCCTACGCCAAACGCTATATGGTCATGAGATGCCAAAAAGTCCAAGTCTGTTCAGTTTTCAATAACAATTTCAAAAGACCGTATAAAAATCCAGCGTTTATTTGAAACACCAATAATTAAAAATTCAACTAACAACATGCTACAAGTTAAGCGCTTTCACCCGTTCCAACCATGAGCTTCATCAGAACTTCACCTGTAATATTGTTAATAGCATCTGTGAAAGTTAATAAGGCAGTGATACTGCTATGGGTGGGTATAAAATTATGCTGTGTGGGGGTCAGGATCTTTTCCTGAAGAATATGTTGAAGAAGTTGTTTTCGAATGTTCTTCCCCAGAAGTTTTCACAAAGAAATAATATGGCAGTAGGTCTGAAATTGGTTGTATCAGATGAGGTCCCTCCTTTATGAAGGGGGGGGTGATGAAGATTTTTTTTTTCCAAAGAGAAAGAGTGTATTATTCCTTGATAGGTCTGTTAATTAGAAAAGTCACAGGACAGGCTATGGAACTGGAAGCTAGCTTGAGGTGTTCAGCTGGAGATTATCTGGAGAAGGACAGCAGGGTTTCAGTTTTAAAAAATAGTGATTTGATGTAGGAGGTTGGGCTATGTTTTGGGATGAAATAGGTGGTGTTTGTAGTCTGAGGAGAGAGCAATTCAGGATTGTTGGTAGGAAAATCTTTAGTAAGTGCTTTAATAATTTTTGTAAAATGTGATGTTAAATTAAGCAGCTATTTCAGAGGGAGTTATCTGGGGTAGGATTAGGAGTGGTGGATGTTCCAGGATGGGGTATAGTATAAAAATAAGACCAGATTTTTTTTTAGGGTTGGAAGAGTGATTCAGTAAGGGGTTATTGAAGTAGATTGTCTTGTCTGCAATAATGTGTCTTTCTGTAGCTCTTTAAAGTATTGTAGGTTTTGGGAGACCAGTATTTAACCATTCTTTCCAAGAACTATCTGTTTCATACATTAGGTGTCTGCTTTGAGTGAATAACCAAGGAGCATGTTTATTCCTTATTCTTTAGTTCTACTTAGAGACAGACTATTGAGGGTTTTCAATAAAAGTGAATTTAATTTGTGCACAGCTTTGTCAAGCTAAACATTTTCAGGATATACCAGTTAAAGGAGCTTAGAATTCTATTAAATGTATCAGGGTGAGGTTATGGGATGTTCAAGGTAAGTGATGTTTGACATAATGGGTACCAAGTCTGTTTTCATATACATGGAGGTGATCACTGAGTGGAATTAGAGAGGGTGCCACTTGAGGCATACTTAATGGAATTGGACACCAATATCCAGTCGAGAATTGAGTCACTGTTTTTGAGATAGTTATAACATGAGTGGGAGAAGAGCTGAGTCAGTTCAAATAGGTTTAAGCTAATTTATGGATATTTTGTGGAGATAATCTGCCAAATTAATGTCACATAGGATTATCTTTTCATTAGAAATTGTTTGTGAGATCCAGTTTAGGATGTTTTCTAGGGTTGCAGCATTATTACCTGGAGGACTATAGAGTACATACTAATATGTGGTAATTTGAGCACTATCCTTTTATGTATGTACAATACTGAACAGTGTAATGTAATGTGTATCATAGAGTTGATATTAGTTCACACATATTAGTAATTTAATTACTGTACCAATATGATAACATACTGCCCCTGAGCAGTACTAGTAGCTATACTAATACATACTATTATAAAAGCTTTTTTCATGCTTCGAAAATGTTAGGAAATGAGCAGTTATGATTATCACATTCCCCATCACTCATGAGTACTTGTTGCGACTTTATAGGAAGGGTTATATGATTTACTTGGTGGATCCCATTAGAGGGATTCAGGGATACAATGAAATATATTCAGCATGCGTTATTGTTACACAAACAGTTTAGCAACCACATGTGTAGTGAGTATTATGGATATGGAAATAATAGGTTGCAGGTTCTTTTTATTTTGTATTACTGCTTATTTGCAAGAATTCCTGATTAAAATTATAATACATTAATGGGTTGATGTGCCCTTATGGGCATTGTAAATTATATGTTTTTTGCATGTTACTGATAAATTTACAATACTGTTTATGGGTATGTGTATCTATCACTAACTGAGATTCCTGGAGGTATGAATAACAACTATGCTTCCCTAATGTTGTTGCATTTATAATGTTGTTTACCGGAAGCAATACATAAGATGTGCAGGTGGCATATGACTGAAATCAGGGAAGCACATAGAGGATACAACTTAACAGCGAGACTCTGAGATAATTGTTTTTTTATTGGTACACAGATTAAGGATGGTACCACCATTAATTTACTTATTGTCCTGGAGTCTTTATCACATACCTAGAATAATGCTCTTAGTTATTTAAGTTACCAGAATGTATTCCTAGCTTAAGGATATACACTTGTAGGTATAGTATTCCTTCCATATTGATTGATTTATTTATTTTATTTAACATTTGTTTACTGGGAAAGTCCAACTTGGAAGGAAGCCAATTTATACTATATATAATATATAGTACAATATACAGTACAATTTTACTGTGCAGTCACCACATGTATAATGCATATTGAAAATACCTATATTATACAATGACCCCCCCCCCATTAATATTCTAAAACGTGCATGCTGATTGGTCAGTGTGCACATTGTAACTCAGAGTTATACTAATGAAAAAAGGTCTGGTCGCCTGGACTTTTTCCATTAGTATAACTCTTTTTTTAAAGCAATGGAGAACACAAGATCTCTGTTGCTTTTTACACACTGTCTCACTATGTTAAATGAGTTTAACATAGCGAGACAGCTTTAAAAAAGTAACGGAGATTTTCCTATCTCCATTGCTTTTTTTAAAGGTGTCTCGCTATGTTAAATGGGTTTAACATAGCAAGACAACTTTAAAAAAAGCAAAGTAGGTTCTTTGTTGCTTTTTTTAAAGCTGTCTCGCTATGTTAAACTCCTTTAACATAGCGAGACACTTTGTAAAAAGCAACGGAGATCTTGCTATCTCCATTGCTTTTGCCCACAGCTCTGATGTACGGCATAAGCATACGCATCCGCAGTACATCAGAACTGCCGCAGAATACCAGACAGCTGTGGAAGGGCAGCAAAGAGGCATTATATAATACCATTATTTAAGAAAAGTAATTCTTTTTTTTTCTTAAATAATGTAATTGTATAATAGCAATAACCCACTTCTGGGTGTGGGTAATGCTGGATTTACCCACAGTTGTCTTCGTTTGGCCACTCGGGCTTCACCCTCATGACCAAACCACACCAACCATGGGTAGATCCAGCATTACCCACATCCAGGCATGGGTTATTGCTATATTAGTTCTATAGATGCTTCAAAGTTGTCTATGGATTGGTTTTGTAATGTTTATGCTTTATTATATGCATACTATTGTTGGCTTGCTTGTATCAAAAGCATACTTTGGTATTAGCTCTTTCACTTCAAATTGGGATAAAAAACATATGATAGTAGAGTCCTTAATATCTAAAGCAACATCAATGGAGAACCTTACAGTAGGAATAAAGCAATGGATGTGTTTGACTAACCTTATAGTTACATTTTGACAATATGCAGTATTGATTTCAGTTATGTAGTGGCATTGTATGCTTCTGCAGTGTGTGTACGATATACTATACTCCTGTACAGTTGCATACACTCTGAATACACATTAGAATGCAGTTATGTCAGTAGATGATATGTAATACAAGCATCTGACAAGGACATACAGGTAAAATGCAAACTATGACCAAACAAAATGTCTATTGTACCTATGCATCCAGATATAGAAGGTTGAAATAGGGCTGTGAAGCACATCATCTTTACTTTGAATTGTCTACCAGAACAAATTGAGTTAAAATGCAGAAAGATATCCAAGTAACACAGAAAATAAAGACTCCATTTTTTCTACAATTAATACTCAAAATATACTACAGAAATACAACAGAAAAGAGTATTTACCAAAAAGTTTTCAACGTTAACACTTACACAAAGTCAACAGGAGCAAACAGCAAATGACTGTCTGTAATGTAAAAGGGACATTGCTATAACTGTATCAGATGACCTTATTATAGACAATCCATGTGCAGTCACAACTTTTGGAGAGCTGTGGACTAGTCGGAAGAGATGCTTATGCCTAACAGCTTACAATACTTTTCTGTATGATGCCAGCAAAGAGGAGATTGGGCCTCCCAATACTGTGTCAAGCCATCCTCTGTGAGCAGCACTGTAAGGAAAATCAGACGAATTCTCTGATACCCAAGGGAAAGCTATTACCTATACAATAAGAATGCTATTTTTCCTCATGCAAACAGTTGATGAGATTACATCTAAACTATTGTGTATAGTTTTGGAGACCTCACGTAGTTAAAGACAATGATACAGCACAGGATGCATTAAAATGTCAACAAAAACTGTAATGTGCCTATAACACAGAGCATAACAGGAGGACAAACACAGCTATATGCATTGAAGGGAGACAGAGGACAAGAATGATGCAGCTAAGTTCTTCACACAAATTAACAAACTCCAGGCTGCAGTGTTATTCACAAAAGGAGCTATAATAAATGAAAGGGTCACAGTCTGAAGACTCTGAGAGAACAATTCAGAGGTAATACAAGTATTTTTCACAATGAGACTTGTAGATGTAAGTAATGGTCTTCCACAAAAGCTGAGAAAGCTAATAACTTTAGAATGAATGGATAGACGTTAAGTTATGCTGCCTGCTGTCAACTTTAGGGCAATATTTTCTAAACTGCCTTTACAGATATTTCTGTGTTGCTGTTTTTTTTTTTTTTTTTGTTATTTTCTCTCATATTTGTTCTTCTGCATCCTTTTAACATTTGGTGACATTTGGCGCTGTACTGCTACATCAATGTTCCAGTACGGCCTCTCTGCATGGCAAAGGCATTCTGTAGATCTCTGTCATGCATGGAAATGGGAATCTATAAACTGTTGTTGATTCTTCAGTGCTTCTTTTACTTCATGGTTATTTGCAGGGGCTTTGGTATCTGAATTTATGGAGCTGGTTTGCACCAGAGGAGTGTTAACTTCAGGGTAAGAATGGGAGGAGACATAAAGACTAAAGGAGGGAAAAGTCATGGTAAAGTGACAGCAAAGGAGTAAGTACGGTAGAGAGAAAGAGAGGAAAAGTTAATAGTTAAAGGTGGGACTCCATGGAGAGAAGTCAGGCGTTGGGGTTATTTGTTGGGGTGCAAGAGCATAAGTAGTGAGAGGAAAGGTGTAGTTTGAGGGATTTTTTGAAGGAGGCAGGATTGCTGATAGTCCTGAGTGAAGGACGGAGATTATTCCAAAACTTAGACAAAGTATAGGAATGCAACATTTAGCCAGCTGAGAGCTTAGGTTTGTTGATAGTCAGTATTTTGTTTTCAGACCTGAGGTGACGATTAGGATGGTACATGGACAGTATGGAGGAGAAGGAAGGGCAGGTTACTGGGTGGTAGATAAGCTTGTGGGTCTCAGTTAATTGTAGATAAGTGAGATAGTGTGGGAATTCTAGCCAATTTAGTTGATGCAGGGAGGAGCAGTTGTGGATAGAGAATTTTGCATTTGTTGTAGAAAGAGTCTAGTTTTGTTTTCAAGGAGACTGTAGATTGATGAGGATGGGAGCACCATATAGAAGAGACAGAAGCAGGAAGGATGAGGCCAGGGCCATTTTAGCAGAGAAGCTAAGAAAATAGTTGTGCCTATAAAGGGCTCCTAGCTTTTGATATCACTGTTTAATGTTTCTATAGATGTGAAGGTCAAAGGTTAATTTGTCATCAATTATGACACCTAGCAATTTAGTACTATGGACAAATTCAATGATAGTGTTGTTTGGGGAATGAACAGAGAGTAGTGACTTGTCAACAGGAGTAGATTTTGTGGGAGTAAATATTAAGAGTTTTGTTTTATTGGAATTGAGGGTGAGATGGTTCTAGGACATCCAGGTTTTGGTAGAAGTAAATACTTCATGGGTAAGATGCTGTAGTGTAGTGGCAGATTTGGAAGAATAGATGATAGTCAAGTCATCTACATATTTGATAACAGTACTGTGGGAAAGAGTGGTATGAAATTTATTGACAAATATGCTGAATAATAGGGGACCCAGTATAGACCCTTGGGGGACACCTGTATTTGTACTGATGAAGGTGGAAGAAGAGTACTGCCATATAGTAGATTGTTGCCTGTTGCTGAGATAATTAGTAACCCATTGTAACGTAGGGAAAGATAGGCTAAGATTAGAAAGTTTAGTAAGCAGAAGGGAATGGGAAATAGTGTCAAATGGCTTTGATAAATCAAGAAATAGTGCAGAGACTAAGGACCCAGCATCTCAAGCTCTATTTATTGTATCCAAGAAGGAAATGAGGGAAGTGTTAGTGTTATGTCCTGGCCTAAAGGCATGTTGAGTGGGGGAGAGGATTTGGTGTTTTACCAGATGACTGAGGAGCTGAGTATGAATGCACTTCTCTAGTATTTTGGAGATGGGGGAAAGAATGGCAATAGGACGAAAGTTTGAGATGTCATAGTTCTTGCTGCCTTTGTGAAGTAAGAGGACAAATGCTTTTTTTCCACATATCAGGTATATATGATTCCTGAATGGACCTGTTGAGGAGGATGCAAATAGGATATGCAATGGAGGAGGCTGAAAGTTGTACGTATTCTGCAGGTAAGTTATCTGGGGTGTTGGTACATGGTTTTAGTTTATGAAGAAGTGTTTTGATGGTAGAAGTGGGTATGGGTGATAGTGAGAAAGTAGGTCGAGGATTTGAAGGGGTATGTACTATTGGTGTTACCAGTGGATCTGTGCTGATGGGTGGGAAGGTGGAAGTAAGTTTAGCGATGGTGTCAATAAAGTATGTGTTAAAGAGTGAGGCTAACTCAGAGGGTTTTTTTTCTGGGTTTGGGCATGGATTATTATTAGTTCCTGGGTGGAGAAGGGAGGTTATTGCTCCCTAGAATTTCTTGGGGTTTTGTCTATGCTGGTCTTGGATAGCTTAAAACTATTCTTTTTTGTTTTTGACAACTAAGCATTTAGCCTGATTGCAAATTTGTTTGTATTGCATGTGGTTAGAAAGTGTTTTGTTTTTTTTACCAGGCTTTCCAGGCTTTGTCCCTAGAGGATAAAACTTGTTTTGTGGACTTTGCAAACTAGGTAGCATGTTTTGCCTTGATTCTTTTTAGTTGGAGTGGAGCAAGACTGTTTAGGATCCTAAGAAATGTATAATTAAAGAATTATACAGCTTCATTGAGTGGAAGGAATTTTAGTGGACTCCAGTTAGTGTTCTGCATGATGTCATTGAAGATATTTGGGGAGAAATTAGATAGATCTCTGGTATATCAATATTGGTGTATGTTTGTATAGAGGTGGGCTTACATATTATGAATGCTGGGGAGTGGTCACTAATACTATTTGGGACTGTGCCAAAGGAGGAGATTTCTGTCTTGGTCAGAAACCAAGATCCAGTCCAAGACTGAACTTTTGTTTTATTTATTGTCAGGTCTGGTAATGTTAGAGATCAGCTGAGTATAAATGTGAAAGTTGATATCAGTGTAGGGGTTAGTAATGGAGATATCTAGCCAATTAATATTAACATTGGCTAGGATGATAGTTTCATTTCTTATGTTGTTGGCTGCCCAGGCAGGCAAAAATATCTACTAGAATAAAAGTATTATTTCCTGGGGGATGTATATGACTATGATGCAGTGGCTTTTGCAATCATTAAGTTTTAGGAAGGTAACAAGTAGCTCTGCAGTGGAAAAGAGTGGAATTGGTTTAGAATATGGAATTACTGTAAAGGTGCTTAAAAATAATAAGGTGATGCTTCCACCTTTTTATGAAATCTATCATTTCTAAGGCAGGAGTAATTAGGGGGTAGAAATTCAGAATTTTTGATGTATGGTTTTAGCCAGGTTTCGGTTATGGCAGTAAAGTCTGGTTTATGTTGACTCAACCATGCGTGCAGTTGAGGAATTTTGTTTCTAATGCTTTGGAGATTAATTGTGGGGAAGTTTAGGGATTTTCTGGAGGTAGGGAAATTATGAGAGGGAAGAGAAGGGCCAGGGTTAGGATGTATGGCACCACACAGGGCAAGATTACAGAGAACACAGAAAGTGGTAGGTAGGGGCTTTTTTTTTGGGTTATGGAAATATTTGTGGACACGGTTGCAGGGAAGGCTATGCTGGGTGGAGAGGATGATCAATTTCTTTTGTAAAAGTAAATCAGTTCCATAAAGACTACTGCAGATTTCAGAGTAGCTGGGGATGGTGTGAATGCGGGATGATGTAGAAAGAGAGGGTGTAGGAGGTAGGTAGTTTGTATGAAAAGAGGATAGTTTTAGAAGGAGAGAGAGAGATAGTAAATGTGAGAAGAAAGATGTTGAATATAAGAGGCATACCTGTGTGGTGTAGAATGATAGAAAGCTACGATGAGTGTTGTGGAGTGAGAGTGAGGATGGGGAAGTATTGGTAGGACAGAGGAGTATAAAGGAAATGTGGAAAGTATAGGAGTAAAATGATGTGGCTAGGATTATGGGTTATGAATCATGGCTGTTATAAAGGGTGGGAGGTGGACTTAATGGAAGGCTGTGGACTTGAAAACTGAGATGATTGGGAGTAAGAAGAGAGAAAGGGGCAGAGTGTAAGATGGTAATGAAAATGGATATGTGTGTGATAGTTGATGGGATAGGTGGGAGGAGTGTAGAGGAAGAGGTGTGTGATTGGAGGATGTGTGGGTAGGAGAGACAAGGTTAGCTATAAATGTAATTGAAGTGGGGGTGGGTGGGAATGGGGTAGGGTAGAGGAGCAGAGTGAGCCCGGAGGGCGAACGGAGTGGGCTAGACCTAAGGTGCTGCTGCAATCAGTAAGCCTTATCAGTTGTACAGGGATTATCTTGGCTATACTTGCATGAGTTTAGCTCTATGAAGTTGCATCCAGTGATAGGTAAAGGAGAGGGGGAGGCAGAGGCAAGAGTTCGACAAATTAATTGAAGAAAACGTGGAAAGAAACACAAGTAAAACAAAAGGCAGCCAAGGAGCTATATTGCAGGGTATAGACTGAACAGAAGGGCAGGGCAGTACAGGGGGCTCATGGTTGTAACAGACGTCACTGAAGGTGACGGGTGATAGAAAGTATACAGGGAGTAAGGGGAAATCGAAGGGGGTGAGATCTCTGGTGATGTGCAAATTACAAGCTTCACTATATCAGGTAAGCTACAATTAAGTATAGCGTAAATTGGCCTACACTAATGAAAATGATAACGTTTTCCAGATGTCATGGGCATAGTCTGTGCACAGAGTGTAAAGAGACTTCAACTCATGTTTGGTACGAGCCTTGGAAGGATAATTCTTTTGATTCCTTTAGAAGGGTTTAGCCACACTACTGAAAACTATAATGTTTTCCAGATGTCAGAGGCACAGTCTGTACATAGAGTGTAGAGAGACTTCAACTCAGGTTTAGTACAAGCCTGGAAGGATACTTCTTCTAGGTTTTTGAGAAGTGTTTAGCCATACTACTAAAAATTATAACATTTTCCAAATGTCAGGGGCACAGTCTGTGCATAGAGCATAGAGAGACTTCAACTCGAGTTTGGTACGAGCCTTGGAAGGATACTTCTTTAAGTTATTTTAGAAGGCTTTAGCCACACTACTGAAAACTATAATGTTTTCCAGATGTCAGGGGCACAGTCTGTGCACAGAGCATAGAGAAACTTCAACTCAGGTTTGGTACGAGCCTTGGAAGGATACTTCTTTTAGTTTTTTTAGAAGGCTTTAGCCATACTACTGAAAACTATAATGTTTTCCAGATGTCAGGGGCACAGTCTGTGCACAGAGCATAGAGAGACTTCAACTCAGGTTTGGTACGAGCCTTGAAAGGATATTCCTTTTAGTTCTTTTAGAATGGTTTAGCCACACTACTGAAAACTATTGTTTCCCAGATGTCAGAGTCACAGTTTGTCCACAGAGCACAGAGAGACTTCAACTCAGGTTTGGTATGAGCCTTGGAAGGATACTTCTTTTAGCTCTTTTAGAAGAGTTTTGCCACCTGTAATGGCATTTGCACGTCACTGGAAGGTATATGGGAAGGTAGAGAGTGAACAGAGAAGTGAAGAAAGATGTCAGTGCCAGGATTCATTCAATTTGATATCTCACAATGCCAAGCTATTGAAAAAAAATGGGAGCCCACTATGCCCAGACTAAAAAAAAACATGAGTCACTAAAATTCAGTATTAATAAACTAGTCTAGTATAGTACTGACACTGTCTGAGGGTGCTCAATGGGTATGCTGAGTCCAGCTGAAGTTCCTGGATACTGCATTATATGTCATACTGGATATTACAACCAGGCAGTCTGCCTGCAATACAAGGTCTGACCAATAGGTGGAGCTATATGGTCATGAGGTCATCCAGCACAACCACTCCATCTGTAAGGTAGATTGCTAAATGCAGTTATGATAGCCAGCACAGCTGTCATGCCTGTGTTTATGCCATCTGAGATAAGGGATGGAATCCACAGCTTCTAGGCCACCAGAAAATACTATCTCTTTTTATTGAAACATTAGAATGAGCCATATCCACAGGAGTTTGTACCCACTCCTGTGCATACGTGCTGTCCCAGTGAGGTCTTACAACTTCAGAGATCTGCAGTATAGCTGCAAGTGTGTGTGGAACTAGGTACTGCAAGTCAGTCCACCTTCCTACCAGGTACTACCTGCAGTGCCTATTACCACATACAGGTAAAGTGTTCACATTGCTGAATGGGGTTCACAAGTGATTTGACCTCATGCTTTGGCAAGCCTCACCAATATACAATGCCAATTTATTCCAACACAGTAAGCCTGACTTCCCTTTTGAAATCAGGTGCAGGATTATTCCATCCCCCATAATATACACTGAATATAGGCAGGCTTAGCCCTTTCTTTTGGGTGCAGATGTGGAGTAATACACCAAGTTAGCCATTTAACTCCATCCCAAACCTTTTGGAAACTGGCTCACTGTCCTATTAAGTGGCTTGTTTCAGTGGCATAGTAGCAAATGGAGGGTGACTGAAATAAACCCTGAACTACAGCTTGACTCATTAGCAGCTCATAGTTTTAATACTCTGCACTATTTTGCCATTCAGCTTGCTGTAGTTCCTGCTTTATAGGTTGGGCTTTGGTTATCCTTTGCATTTTGTCATGACTTAACTATTTACTCAGACAGCATCTATTTGAATAATGCCAAAAATTTGTCTTTATTGTTAATTGCATTCTGTGTCATCATTATTATTTGTTGTATCACACTCAGAACTTTCTAAAGTCATTAGGATTGAACATTTAAATAAAGATGATTTTAGTTGAACATGGCTGTAAGAACATATAGGGTATTGCAATATTATGCCAGTTATATGACAGACAACTACATGAATGATAGCACTTGGCCAAAATGTATATTCTTTGAAGACAGTCTCTGTTGTTAGGTTTGCTCTTGCTCAAATGTGCAGTAACATTATGCTTGATTTAGTAAAATTGCCCAAAGGTAAAGTGCACAGAAGGCTTGCCATTCTACAGACAAAAGAAAATGAAAGGTTAGTATAAGGTTATAATATTAAACTTATCAAACTATTAATAAGGGGAACCCCATAGACAAAGATGGTGGAATGATGTGGACCCAGGTACTGTTTTTTAGTAAATTGCATATAATGTAACATGTAAGTCAGTGGGAGAGACTGTGTGGGCCAAGCAGTCATATTTGCTGACCCTTTCTTATTTTAAGACATATTTAAACCTAAACATGAAGGCACATTGCTTGCTAGTACTATCTGGTAGCTGTAGTTCCTGCAGTACAGGGTTTGATTCTCTCAGTACTGCTTTACCTACTGTCTGACTTTGAGCAAGTCACTTTACTAGACAGTGCTCCTGGATCACCTCTAAGAAGGGTCTACATGTCTAGCTGCCCTACCTTTTTAACAAATGGGCATTATTAAATTTGGTAGAAGCATACATGAAAGCTTAAGAAGAAGTGAGCCAATGATAAAATGTCACCCTTTACCACCATTTTGAAAATATGGTGTGATGGTATTTGTGTGTGTGTGTGTGTGTGTGTGTGTGTGTGTGTGTGTGTGTGTGTGTGTGTGTGTGTGTGTGTGTGTGTGTGTGTGTGCAAAAGAATTCTGGTCAAACTCTAATTACTGTTTGGTAAGGTTGATTCAGAAATCATTAGTCTGGATCTGAAGTGCGTGAAATCCTAGGAAGCCATTGATTATAACTCTGATCTTTAACTGGTCAGTGTGAAGCTTAACTGGGTGTTTCAGGGCTTGGCTATTTCCCAGGACAGCAAAGCACATTTACCATATACCCTTAAGGCCAACCCCATACAGTTATAGATGCATTCCATATCTGTAAATCTGCAAATCTGCAAATAATATATTTAGGTCTAACACAGATTTTGTAAGAAAGAGAAGCACAGCTGCATATTATCAGTATAACAACAACATCATAATCCTGCCCCTTGAATAAACTTCCCTAATGGGAGCACATACATGGTGAAGAACAATGGACCCAAAACTCAGCTATGTGACAACCAGTAAATCAAAGAGTAAGGAGAAGAGGAAATATGCTAACATTACCCTCTGAGTTTGACCAGATAGGCAGGTGAAAATCCATTTTAGGACAAGACTTGTGATGCCAATGTGAGGCATTGACTGGTCCAGTCATATTATTTGGCTAAAAGGATCTACTTCTAAAGCTTGAAGTTTCAAAACTTTGAACTTCAAATGGCCAAGACCAGAAGATCAAAGTTTTAAAACTCCGAAAACTAAATAAAAAAAAAAAATTTACATTTTTGCCCCCCCACACCCCCCTGCTAAATAAATATACCAACTCTGAGATCACAGTACAGTGAGGAAAATGGCACCTATCCTGTTCCATGTTGTATGGCGATCTCCATTCAAAACATTTGAAGTTTCAAAACTTCAATCTTATGGTCTTGGACATTTGAAGTTCAAAGCTTTGAAACTTCAAGCTTCTGAAGGGGATCTGGCCAGGCATGTCAAATGCTGTATAGACCAATATAAAAAGATGGAAAGATTAAATAATATCAAAGATCCCTTGCCAAAACATCATTAAATACTATAGTGAGGCTGTCTTTGTACTATGCCTTGACTATAAACCAGACTGGAAGACATCATTGATGCTATTTTTGCTTAAACATGACACCAAGTTCAAACACACCACCATCTCAAGGACCTTACCAATAAATGCAAAATTTGAAATAGATCTGTAATTACCGAGATTAGCCCCATCAATACTTGCTTTCTCAAGAAGCAGAGTCACCATGACCTCCTTTAAGTCTAATGGACATCCCCCATTCCTTGGACTGCTTCTTTTTGGCATTTACTTCTCTGACATTAAGGCCAATGTCAGTGGTCTCTGGCTGACTAAATTTGCAGAAGATTGCAAAGTAGGAGCTGTCATTGAATCCCACACTGACACAAAGGTTCATCAGGAAGGGCTGACACAGACAAACAACTGGTGTCAGAGCCATGGACTAAAACTAAATGCCAAGAAATGCATAATGCTATCCTTTGGGAAGTCATCCACCCTTGGTAACTATCATATTGACAACATACCCCTTAGAGTTGACCCAGTAGCCAGGAACTTAGGGACACAAATAGACAGTAATCTAGACTTTGACCATCACATGTCTACAGTAGTAAGGAAATAATTCTATGTTGCTTGACTTATAAACAAAGGTATGGCATCTAATTCCAAGGAAGTCATTGTTCCACTGTATTTGGCAATCATTCAGACATATCATTGAGTAAAATGCCCCCTTTGGTATGTACCTACCAGGCATATCCAACAATTAGAATGTCCACAGAGGTTCCTCACAAAAAAATACAGGGCATAAGTAAAATGTCCTATGCAGACTACCCCAAGGCCCTATCCCTATATTCTGTCTCCTACAATCTTTTGAGGGGAGATCAATGCCTGGCAGACAGGCCATTGTCAAACCCACTATGATGGACTTCATGTACATCCACAAAACAAACAGCACCAGAATTACCCATTCTAAAGATTTCAACCTTGCCTGGGATATAAAGAGGACCTGCTGGAGAGACAGGCATGTATCCCAGAAACTACCTCATCTCTGAAACAGGCTCGGCATCCACATGAAGCAGAGTTCTTCCCTAACCCATTTCAAGTGCAACTTGGACAATTGAATGGGGAATAGGAAATTCATCGCTGGTTTGGCACCTATGTCTGGACACAGTCAACCTGTAAATAGTTCACCTCCCAGGCCTCTGCTTGTAAATGTTTCATCTACCAACCCCCTGCTTGCACTTATCAAGGGTATCAGAACTTGTCAGAGGTTTGGGATGCATGGCTAGGCTTAAAAAGGCCCTTCTGGTCATTAGCCTAGTAATCACCTATAAACCTATGAAACTATAATTGAGGACATGACAGTGTTGTTTAGGACAGGATCCAGCACTTCTAAGCATGGTGTGATCAGTTAAGTTAGACAAGGGTCTAAACTGTAGTTTATAGTCTGAAAACTACATGAACAAATTTATTGTAAATGAAAATAATAAACTAAAACCAAGATCAAGGTAGTAATCCCGCCACATAAACAAGTAGGTAATTAACAGTCTTATTACAAAAACAAATTTTAGTTGACAAGACCAGGTGGGAAGAGTTCTGATGGATGCTTCACTGCTACAAAAATCTCTTTTGACAAATACAATAACTTCTTCCAGTCATTTTTGCCTGATAAACTGCATCATGTGTAGCTAACAAAAGCCTCTCTTCAAGCATGTGAGTGCAGTGTCATCTGTGCCTGAACATTCATCCTGTCAGTTTCAGTGGATGGAGCTCAAAAGCAGACCATGGCTCACATGAGGCCAGATGAACCAAGTGTACATGACTTGGGGACAGAAAAGCTAGAGAAACAGTCAAGGCCCTATGTCTGAAGTATATCATCTATATCTACAACACTGAACTCCTGTAATTGTAATGTACAGTATGAGCTAATGAATTTGGGTGACCAGAGAAAATTCATCCAGACCATCAGACCCTAGTCAAGGAGTGCCACCCGGGGCTCCAAAGTAAACCAGGCTGCAATCTAACTATGAGACTAGTTCTACCACTTAGTCAATGATCATGACCCCACAGATGGAACATCAAATCCAGTTTCTAACTTTATTGAGGGCCAGCAGACATAGCATATGCCAATATGAATCCATTCATAATATTGAGGAATTCCTTTATAATAATGTCTAATCACGATGGTGAAATTACCTGAAATTAACTGTTTTGGTGACATCAACACAGAAGAAACAAGGAACTATCTGAAATCCTGGGCAAAGAGCAGATGAGGTACAGAGGATTGATCCTGCACTCATAAAACATTGAAAGTTATTGGCAGTTCCAGCCTTAACCAACTCTTTCAACCCTCTGTTCAATTGCCAGAAGATGACAACCCCACCCTCTGACAGATCTGAGTTGGGATATTAATAAAAATGTGGTGCAATCACCATAAGAATATGTCCATAACTGAAATCAATCCATGTTTCCATAATGAATGCCAGAGGCAAACAGCATTTCCTAAATAAGAAGTTACTTCCTTTTCAAAACTGTCTACAAAATATATTTTAGGTACTACAACAGTAGTATATCAAAATAATGCACAATTATCTGTAAAGAAGATAGTAAATAATTCTAAAAAATGCACAGAGACAGAAAGGGTAAGTGGCCTATCTGTTCAATGCTGATCACAGTTCAGTCATTTCTAGTAAGGCACCTGGACAAATCTGAATACAACTCCAGAAATGCACATTCTGCCTGTATGCAGACAACTTCCCACCAGTGATGTCAGATGCCACTGATACAAGTTCTGAAATAAACCTAGGGAACTGGACCAAGTAAATCATAAAGAAAGCTGAGCATCTCAAGGACTGCTTTACATTACATAGGGAAGTATAGGATGCTATCTGGTCTTGCATGATCACCTTCTGAAGGATACAGAGGAAAAAACAAATTGAAAGGTAATATACTTAAGAGTTCTGGTGGCACATATATGCTAGGCAGTGTACTGTATAGTTTAGACACTGCACCATTAACCATTGTTAAACTGCATCTGTATTGGTTAACTATAAAGCAACCACCCGGCCATTTCCTATACCTAGTCACAGCTTGCAAAGGAGGTAGTGCATGTAAGTTCATAGACAAACTGCCCTTGCATGCCATGTTGAACCTAGTCAATTTCTCTTCAAAGGTGAGTATCAAACTCTGCACTTTGTGTCTCTTAAGTAAGCACCTTAACCTTTGTGCCATCTCTCATAATGAATCTCAAGTGCTCAGGGTCGGTCTTGATAAATATTAAAATGTATTTAGTCTGTACAGTAGAAATATGCTTGGGAGAGATGATAATTATATTAAAAGAATTAAAATTTAGAATTAGCCAATTACATTCCTCAGTTTCATCACTGTAGGTATGGTGAAATTTGAAGTAATGCAAAATTCATAAAATACATTTATAAATAAAAGATGCAGAAATTGTTGAACATGCGAATGGCTATTTGCTTGTTGTATATTACGCATTTAGTCCAGATGAACAGTTCTACTGATACTTTATTTGTATAATTGGGACAGTAGTACATCAATATCCTGCTCTCCTGAATCATGAGAAAAGTCTTTGCAATTTCTAATAAAGTAAGCAGAAAATGTTGCAGCACTCTGCATCGAAGGTCTATTTGTAATTGAGTGAAATAGTAAAATAAAAGCATAGCATTACTCTGGTTTGAGTCTGCAATACACCAGAGTATTACATTTTTGTTATCGTGTACCATGGATGAAGGAATAAAACAGTAATGCAAGAAGTATATTGCTCTGAATGGACCATGTCAATCTGGTATATCTGGAGTAATTATCTTTCATGAAACTTGCACTTTCAAGGGGTAGCCAAATTGTGAAAAATCAGGTGACCCTATTATGTGAATGAAGATGAAAAGGAATAGTAAGAAAATATAATACCAGAAAATCTACAGACTTAAATTGAATCACTTACTGAGATTTCATTCCTCTGCCCACCTTAACATTTAACAGCAACAAGACATGTCATGCTTGAAATGTTCTCCATTACTGACTGTCGGCATCACATTTACTTATTTAGAACACTAAACATGTTTGGAAAGATAAATAGGCATTCTTGTCCCTGTCCTCTAATAAATCGCTCAGTTTGTACCCAGAATGTACACAAACATAACTAAAAATAATAATGCATAAGGTTTAAATCAGTCATGATGTGACCAAGCAGGCAAGTAGGACAGTAGTGGAACATTTATTCAGATTTAAAAAAAAAAAAAAAAACTAAAACACAGGCATGCAGTAACAGTGCCACCTGCAGTGGAAAAGCTACATCAACTGATATTTCTTCAATAGATATGTCTTGTAAGGGAACCACTACAGACAATTTGAAGAAAAAAAAAAAAAAAGCACTTCCACTTTTAATTCCACTAACAGCACTTAATATAGGTGCACTGAAAAAAATTATTATTAATGCAAACTGAAATACAAATATTTTAAGAGAAAAGATGACAATCCTTGTTTCTGTGAGAGGATCAAAAAAAAAAAGATCTCTAAATCAGCTTAATGCAAAAGAGGAACTATGCTGTATTGTTTACTTCCAGACCATGATCCAAAAGTGAGTAGTCATTCATGAACGACTATCATTAAGCCATATAGTGCTTAATTATTCAGATCATTCCCAGCTGGGGTGCCTCCTTTGTGGACTCTGTGTGAACTCCTCTTGTCTGCATTGGTTTGAAGTGGGTGCTACTGTTTCCTCTCATGTCAAAGTCTATATGCAGTAGGTGAATTGGTCATCCTACAAACTGCCTGCAAATGTGCATTCCATGTATGATAGCTTGTGCGCGAGCGTGTGTGTGTGTGTGTGTGTGTGTGTGTGTGTGTGTCTGTGTATTTGTGTTTGTCTGTGAGTCACATGACAGGCTAGCTCCTATACAGAAATAGTTTCTGTGCCTTACACCCAAATTGTGCCAAGAGAGGCTCTCACTTCCCTACAAACCTGAAAGGAATAAAGCAAGTATTGGAGATGAAAGAATTCTACTAAGCAGAAAGGTTACAATGAAATTAAACACAGTGCTGCTGTGCCAGTCTAAGGTCACAGGCCTGCCTTTCATGAGTTCATACTCTAACAAAGTGTGACATTTTCTCATCAAATTTCTAGTAAAGAGACATGGAGGGTCTAAAAAAGAATGCTGGGCAACACATAAAAAACTGTCATGACAGCAGCAGCAGCAATCCTTTGAGTGAATTAAATCCTCAAATCAGAAGAAAAGTGAAAAATACTTTAGCTATCAACAACAAAGCATCAAAGAACTATAATAAAATTAGAAAATAAGGTGTAATGGATGGCCTGACAACCTGCCCAGGGCTACAATCTGCCTTATTTATTCAGCTTTACAGGATGGGTGACAGCTGTTCGAGATCTGCTCAGGAAGATATAGCCATCAGAAAAAGAATGAATTAATGAATGAATAAATGAATGAATGAATTAATGAATGAATTAATTAATTAATTATTTAAAAGGGATAACACTATCCATTTGGACAAAAAGCCACATAAAGAACATGTTGGTGTGAATTCCATAAAGTTTGCAGAATCCAGTGCATTTCATTATGTTCCATGTAAAAGTTGGAGATAAACAAGTAATATGCTAATAAGCTTTAGTGTACATAGAATAATTTAGTGCAAAACAGATATATCCAGAAAGGTTGTCTCAATCTCAAGAAGTCATGTCAAATCTATAACAGATATATCCAGAAAGGTTGTCAGTCTCAAGAAGTCATTTCAAATCTATATATGTCTAGACAAGTGGTTCATAAACCAAGCTGTGCATTATCAGTATCCATCAATTAAAATTATACAACCTCAATGCAAATAGCATAAAATCAATAAAAGAAGACAAATGTGCAGCGTTCTGTTCATGGAGTAAAAAATATTTACAAACAACTATGGATTTCCTGCAACAACATTCACATTAAATTTCAAAGAATTAAGGATTTTGTCATAATGCTTGTAGGGGTGTAGTTAAATGTATTCATTATAATATACAGCGGAATCAGATAGACTCCACAAAATTACACATAAAAAAATTAAGATGAAGCGCAATCACAGCCACTTCACCATGGATAGCAGGAGCTAACAGTGATTGTGGAATCCATGCACAGAACACAAGTAATGCACAGATACACAGAAATAGGATGACACAAAAACAGAGGTAGGTTAAGGGTGAAAAAGAGGGACACACAATAGGAATGCTGCAATAGGAAAATCTGAGTGATAGTCAGAGGAGCATTGGTATTTTTTGTGAGAATAGAAGAAATGGAAAAGACAGGGAAAGTGGAGGAGGAAAACAACAGAATAGGCTTTTAAAAATATTACAATATATGACAGACAAAGGTTGGAAAAACATTAAGGAGAGGTAAATTATACAGCCAGCACACTGTACAACATGGGTGAAGGAAAATAGACAGAGCAGGGATGCATACCAGCCACAGTGCAATGCAAAAATACATATGTGTTATGTAGTGCTGAGGTGTTGAATGTGGCTGTCATACCTGAAGCTGTATGACTACTGGTAGTTGTAGCTTGTAATGAAATAAATGGTGATTGCAGTAAAACATGGATATTAAACCCAATCAAGTCTGTCAGCAGTGCAAGTGGAAGCCACTCTACATCATGTAGGAGCAATCCAGCCAGGGAAATGAAAGAGAAGACAAGAGAAGGATAGACTAGAACCTCCAACCCTGCATATGAAAAGTAAACAAGCAAGTGTAATACCAACCTGCAGTACAGTAGCAAATCAAGTATGACACTGATTAATATACAACTACATGTATACAACCTAAGTGTATGCAAAATAGACTGCAAATCTGAAAGACATGTCATGCCAGAGCCAACACAAATGTGTTGCCGTATATGTGTGACCTGCATTGGATGAACAGAACCCTATCAGAAAGCAAAGTCAGTACACATACATGCAACAATGGCATGGAATAATAAATGATAATTAAGATATTATATAATACTATATATGGAATGCCAGATTGTGCCTAAGAATGAAGTCAGAAAAGCCCTATTTAGTACTCAAAACACAGTTACAAAAGAAAAAATGACCTTGCTTGCATATAATGGCAAAATTGTTGCACAAAGCATTATTACAACAATGAAACTATATGATAACAATAATAATGTAGAAGAAGTTAAATGTATGCTATGTATATCCGCAACATATATGATAAAGGTAAAATGGAAAAGGGAGGCAGACAACAGAGGTCCATATTAGTAAGGCAATACAAGCAAAAGAAATAGACACACAATAAAACTGGACAACTCTATTTAAAGGGACACATTGCATACACTTTGTTCACCACATAGTGTAGTGTGGAAGGCAACACAAGCCAAACTGAAACAAATGTCTAATGTACATCACATATGTAGATAGCACATCTGATGGCTCTAAACATGACTGTGTACATATTACATAAATGCATTAATGTGCAACAAGTAAACAGCAAAATGCATAGGTACACAACATAATATTCATTAGCACATACCAGTATATATTGTCATGACAACACAATAAAACAGGCACAACAAACACCCTTATTAACATACACAGCAATGTCCATGTATATGACTGAGCAAAGGACAGTCCTGCATGAGAAAATAGACGAACTGAATGTACATAGTTCCAATGTACAAGGGTATTTATGTATCAGTCATTCTACATTGAGTCATATAAATGTATGTAAATCATTGCATGTCTATGCCAAATGCCTAAATATGAGCTTCTATGCTGACAAGACTGTGGATGCTGTAATATAACATAGAATGAGAAACAAGCTGTTCAGGACTTATGCTAAATAAAGCGTCAACTGTATATGAAGTATTAAAAAAAATGACTGGCTATGTATCATGTGAAGGATAGATGCCCATGAAGAGTATTCACATGAATGCAAAACAACATGGTGCAATATGTGACACCACATGCCACACACAAGGCTATTGTGCTAGTCTGACAGCATGACAACACAATGCTACATGAATCACAGGGACAAGGACTGGTCATGTTGTTGAACAGACATAAAACAGCAACAACCAAGAGAGAAATTAGTGCAATGCATACACATGGATAATGAGTAAATAAAAGAAATGGACTCATCTCACTGCGTTATCTGTGAAATATGTGAATAATACATATGTTGAGTTGCTGCCATTCCACCCATGTATACAGTGGAACAAGTAGAACAATTGGGTCTCATTTGCATCATGTTAACTGCAACACTCAGATCTGTTACATACAGGGCCACAGTGTATTGGACATAATAATATGCTGCACTGCATGAATAGGAGGACACACATATACACACACAGGTAAGGAGTAGTACCCATGACCTTATGGATCAATGTATGCATTAAAACAGCATATCATGTAAACATGTTTACTGAGTTAATGTGTCATACTTCACTTGTAACCTAATTCCACCTATGACACAATATCTGTGGTGTGTGATTGGACATGTATCAACTATGCATGACAGTAATATGGTATGTCCATACAATTATGCACATGCATAACTTTTTGTGAAAATGCAAACACTATGGTGGCAGCATTATACAATTGGATAACACAGACAATACTTACAGTCCTGATCTCTGACTCTGATGGGGTTGAACATCACAAATGATTTCACATGAAATCTCCTGGAAGGATTCATGCATGGCCCACGCCATATCCTGAAAAAATTCCCTATGAGGTTCCTCCTCTGCATCTGGAAGACATCCTTCATCCCCTCCCAGATATGATCTTGTAAACTGTCTCTCTGTTACGGTGGATGAAGTCCATGATGGCAATTAGTAGGAACAATGGCACATGCAGGTCCAGATCAGCCATCATCAATTATCCTGTCATTCTCCTGGTTCTCTGAATCTGACCCCTCCTGGCACTGATCTGCACCTGTCACCCCAGGGCTTCTGGATACTGGCCAAGACTCTTACCACCCCTATAAGGCCTTTTTTAGGCAATGTCCTGAAAACAAAATTACCACCATAACAGCTACAAGCAAATGAAATCTGAGGGTTTTGCTACTCAATGCTATAAGCCTAAATCTCAAAATACACTCACTCGAAGCAGTCCTTAAAATTGAGAACATCGACAACTGTGCAGTGACCGAGACCTGATTCAAAGGTCTGGAGAGCACCCCAGCACTACCAGGCTATAATTCATACCACACCTTTCAGCCCCTAAACCTGGACCAAACACTAAAGGCGTTGGTGTCTCCATATTCATAAAGGATATGCACACGTCCAGACTAGTAGCCAATATGATGCATCAGAGATACTTTAGGTATAACTAACACTGGGTAAAACTGCAATCCAGGTTGTAGCCTGCTATAGATTCCCCCACCATGTCCCAATACTCCCACTCCACATTCCTAAACACACTGGAAAATTAAATTAGAGTACAGCCCAATACCCTTATACTGGGAGACTACTACCCCTCCATTAACTGGGAAAATTACTCATGTGCCAACACACTTGCTCAACATTTTCTGGAATTCATTAATTCCAATGCCCTGGACCAACTTATTCTTATCCCCACCAGGAGTAGAAACATCCTTGACCTGGTCATTGCTAACATGGGTGACCATTGCTCTACACCAGTAATCAACTCCTCCCTGGTCAGATCTGACCACAAGCTAATCACCATGGATAGCCACATCCTACCCTCACCCCCTCCCTACAAAGGAAACCACTGTAAAAAACATCTCCAAAGCCAATTTTGGATTTCTAAAAACAGAGGTGGCTAACTTCACAACACCCATGCAAATGGAAAATGGGTGCATGACTGCTGAATCATACACCAATGCACTGTATAAGCACATACACAAGTGCATGGAACAGGCCATACAGAACAGAACCAAGATGCTCTCCTCCAAACATAGGAAGCCAATCTGGTGGTTCACCACCATAAACAAACTACAACAGAAGGAAAAAATTGTTGCAGAAAAGGGTGAAGTCCCAAGGCTGAAAAACTCCCTTATTAGCCTCAACAAAAAACTGAGATCTAGCATCAAATCCTCTAAAGCTAGCTATGAAAACAAAATTGCTGCTGATTCTAAAGCCAACCACAAGGCATTCTATAGTTATGTCAAGAATCTACATGGCAATACTCAGATCTGCTCTGAGTTACAGCACAATGGCAATACATATACAGAACCAACTGATATTGCCAACATACTGGCCAACAGATTCAGTGCAAACTTTACCCCCCTTTCACCCCCTAAAGGGCCTATCACAATAGCTGAGGAATGCCAAGTCCCTATTATCACACCTACACAGGTATAAACTGCACTATCCAAAGCCAAGAATACAGCTTCCATGGGACCTGATAATGTCCCTGGCTGTGTTCTACATGAATTACAAGGTAAACTGGCACCACACCTGAGTACCCTGTTTAATCACAGCCTCATTTCAGGCTTTGTTCCTACTGAATGGTGCACTGCTATGGTCATCCCACTCCACAAAGGGGGAGCGACTACAGACCCTGGGAACTACCACCCCATTAGTCTGACCAGTCTGATATGTAAGGCTATGGAGTGCATCATTATGGACCTTATAAATAAGGACATATGGAATCTCCAAACTCTGGACCCCACACAGTTTGGGTTTGTGAAATGTAGATCATGCCTGCTCAAGCTGATAGATGTCTTCAAGTCTGTCGCCAGAGCTGTGGATGAGGGCAAGGTAGTTCACACAGCCTATCTAGATCTTGCTAAGGCCTTCAACACCATCCCTCACTCAGGAATCATAGATAGACTCACTAAACTAGGCATAAACGCCTATGTCATAAGATGGGTTGCCAACTGGCTCACTGATAAAACTCACACTGTGAAAGTAGTGGACTCCAAATCTGACTACTGACCAGTTACAAGTGGTGTCCCACAGAGATCGGTCCTAGGTCCTCTCCTGCTTGGCATCTACTTCTCTGAAGTTCAAGCCAACACAAAGGGACTCTGGCTAATCAGGTTCGCAGATGATTGCAAACTGGGAGCCATTATTGATTCTCCAACTGATATAGACATTCTACAAAAAGGCCTCACTGACACCAATGACTGGTGCCAGAACCATGACCTTAAGCTCAGTGCCAAAAACTGCATTGTCATTCCCTCTGAGAAAAATTTGGTGCCCATGAACTACCAAATAGGCAGTAGTCCACTAAACACTGAAGGTGTAATAAGAGACCTGGGGACACAGGTTGACAGCAACCTCTCCTTTGATAACCACAATGCTACTGTAGTCAGAAAGTCCTTCTATGTGGCACATCTCATTACAAAAGGTTTCTCATCCAGAAAGAAAGCGGTCATAATCCCTCCCTACTTGTCCCTAATTAGACCTATTATAGAATACAATGCCCCATTTGGTATGTACCTCACTAGACACCTACAACAACTGGAAATGCCACAAAAATAGCTCACTAAGAGGATCTTAGGCCTTAGATACATGCCCTATATGGACAGACTCAAAAACTCCAACTATATTCTGTCTCTTATCGCCTACTTAGAGGCGATCTCTGCTTGCCCTGCAAAGCCATTTCTGGCCCAGAGCTGCTAGATATGCTACACCTAAAGAAATCCCAATCCCTCTGTGCCAAACGCTCCAGAGACCTAAACCTCATTACCACAATAAACAGAACATACTGGAGGGACAGGTTCCTAAAGCAGAGACTTCCCATACTCTGGAACAAACTTCCCATTCACATCAAGCAGAGCACTTCACTGGCCCTCTTTAAGAGAAATTTTGTCGAGTGGATAGGCAATAGGAAGTTCACCCCAGGTATCACTTCTGTGGCCTTGCTTGGCAGGGGCACCGCGAACTAACTTTGGACAGCATGATGCCAGGGAATCTTCTTGGGCTAGGCTTATCTAGGCTACAGGGCCATTAGCCTATACACACCTATGAACCTATGAACCTATGTTACCTTCTCCATAGTCCATTAAGAGAGCCACCATAGATTCCATGCTCTGTCAGGGATAAACCTTCCAAAAATATACAGAATCTGTATTCACCTAAATTTAAGACTACATAAGATAAACAAACTGACATGATCTATGGGTGGAAATGGTTCATTATGTCACATTAGAGTAATATATGACCGTATGCAACTATAACATCATATGTGCTGAAAGGCATTTTAATGCATAAGAATGTAAAAAACATTGTCTATAATACAGTCATGTGCAATATATCTCTACCATAAAACACTATGCAATGGCCACCTGAATGCAATGAAACACATATGGTATGCTATTAACATGATAAAAAGAAATATGATACTAACTGTGACATATTTGCTGAAGGTATATTACAATACAGTACAGGTGTCATTTCAACATATTTGTCAGACAATATGGCCCATAAGGTGTCTTTATACTTTTATAATATAAATAACTGAGGGTAGCAGGTGTATGGTCAAGATCATGCAACACTCCTAATGTCCAACTATCAATGTGTATTGTTGTCAATAGGAGGCCATGTGTGGGACACTCTTTCGATCATAGAGTGTCCTTACTATACTTCATTGCATTATATGTCATGCAATAGTTTATCTGATCAAAAAAGTTACTACTTATTCAAGTATAAAACAACCCTCAGTATGCCAGAAAAATAAATATTTGCAAAAGCAGAGCACATATATCATGACATATCAAGACAAACATAGCATGACAGTGTGTCATGCAGCAATGATATGTGTCTACATTCAAAAACAATTATGATACTGTAAGCTGACAGCAAAACATTCTTTTTGGCCTTCACCTTATTATGAGAGCATAAAGCCCTAATATCTCATTTACAAACTCTAGTGTCCCACACATGGCCTCCTATTGACAACAATACACATTGATAGTTGGACATTAGGAGTGTCGCATGATCTTGACCATACACCTGCTACCCTCAGTTATTTATATTATAAAAGTATAAAGACACCTTATGGGCCATATTCATCTTTAAATTTCTAGTCTCCCACCAGGACACAAGTGCTTTCAGCAATTACATTCTGCTAGCTGAGCACACTCAAGCAAATCTGCAGTCTGCGGCTACCACTCCATCTATACAGTAGCACACTCAAGCAAATCTGCAGTCTGTGGCTACCACTCCATCTATACAGTGTAAGAAGGAATCAGTATTGCAAACTAAACAAGGATATACATTTTGAGCCTCAAGAGCAGGAGCACACTCAAGCAAATCTGAAGTCTGTGGCTACCACTCCATCTATACAGTGTAAGAAGGAATCAGTATTGCAAACTAAACAAGGATATAATTTTGAGCCTCAAGAGCAGGAGCACACTCAAGCAAATCTGCAGTCTGCGGCTACCACTCCATCTATACAGTGTAAGAAGGAATCAGTATTGCAAACTAAACAAGGATATACATTTTGAGCCTCAAGAGCAGGAGCACACTCAAGCAAATCTGCAGTCTGCGGCTACCACTCCATCTATACAGTGCAAGAAGGAATCAGTATTGCAAACTAAACAAGGATATACATTTTGAGCCTCAAGAGCAGGAGCACACTCAAGCAAATCTGCAGTCTGCGACTACCACTCCATCTATACAGTGTAAGAAGAAATCAATATTGCAAACTAAACAAGGATATACATTTTGAGCCTCAAGAGCAGGGTCAGTCCACCCAGGCATTCTACTTGTATGTTTTATGAGAGTGAAGCTATTACATTAGCAGTATTTCTTAGTAGTTCTCAGCTTGCTAATAAAACTGACTGTTGTAGCCTTGTGTTCCCCCCCGATAGTACAGTAATCCTAACTGTCCAATAGACAGTATATATTTAATTCACATCCCTGTGACTAAATTAAATTAACCATCAAGCAGCCCTCTCAGTTCTTTCTGCCTTAGTTTGTATCACTTGGAGGATCACCTGCTTATTTGCATCTCTATCATTGCTAATGCATCTCCCTACTCTAATCTGTGCACAACCTGGTTAATAATCAGCAAGTCAATGTAAAGACACACTCCCAACCTTAATAAACTTTGCTGTCTCTTCTCTCCTTCACTTTACAGGTAGTTTGAATTATTACTTACCCTCTCTGAGGCCTTCACTGATTTCCACTGATTGCCTCTCTGGTTTCTTTGCATTCTACCTGGTTTACACCCCTTGTGCTATCTCCCTCTCCCAATACAAAGTCTATATTAGAATCCTGCTGAGCATGGAGCCATCTTTAAATTTCTAGTCTCCCACCAGGACACAAGTGCTTTCAGCAATTACATTCTGCTAGCCGGTAAGCCATTAGACCTCAGGAATTTGATTTAAAAGTGTTCAGATTTGTAAAGTAATACTTACTTTTTTCTCTTGCCTTGGTTGGCTCTGGCTCTGCCCCGCTCCATTTGCCCTCGCTAACGCTCGGGCTCTCTCCGCTCCCCTGCCCTGCCCCCTATTCCCTCCCGCCCCCACTACCTCTACATTTATAGTAATCATAGCCACACCCACAGCTCACCCTCACATCACCTCCACCAATCACAGCTCCTTAAGTCATATCACATTAAACCACACCAACTTGCTCCACACAAAATACTCCCAATCACTCTCATTCCCACTAGGCATTTTTTGCATCACCCACACTACTTCCCCATCCACATATAGTGCAACCCTATAATTCCTATTCAGACCCCCCACCTTGAAACAACATAAACTTTATAACCATGACTATCACACAACTAAATCTAGTCTGTCTTCTCATAATTCTTTACAACACCACAAGTTATCACTCTAGCAATATCCCTAAACTTAGTAGCACAACACTGCATTATGCACTCTCATACACAGACACCACACATTATAATAATATCTGCCCACACTTATTCAAGAACTACATAACGGACCAATTCAGAACTAAACACATATGCTCTCATTCCTACTCCAAAAACACAATACTTTCTCACACTCCTCACCAAACTCCAACATCTGTATAACCATTTTAACTCCAGGCTCACCATAAGTGGGGATATCCACCCCAACCCAGGCCCAAATCCATCCTGTCCAACACAAACTGCTCAAACACAAATGTCAGAACATAACACCCCACTTTCTTCATCCCGGGGCAAATCAACAACAGCAGCAAAACCAACCATCTTTTAATGCTAAATATTAATATTAGAAGTATCAAAAATAAAATACCTGAACTCCAGGCCACAATAGCACACTACTCCCCAGACATAGTTGCTTTAACAGAAACCTGGCTAAATAAAAACATAGCTAACTCAGAAGTTCTCCCTACCGGCTACAATATCATTAGACAAGACAGACCACTTCGTAAAGGGGGTGGAACTGCCTTACTCTACAAGTCCAACTTAACTGTCCATCAATTACCAAACTCCTACCCCTCCCCAATAATTGGGACATACTTATCTCACAACTTCAACTTCACCCTAAAAAGGTCATCACCACAATTGTGATCTATATTCCACCTGGTAATACACCTGCTAGCCTTGAAGACTTCTTATCCTGGTGTTCTTCCACATACTCACAAGAAACCCTTATTCTGGGGGACTTCAACCTAGATTGGTTCACCTCTATATCAAAACCACAAAGTAATCTAATAAATCTCCATGGCTACCAGCAGCTAGTCCAAATTCCAACTAGGTGTGATAAAAAATCTAAAAGGGACTCCATCCTTGACTGGGTCCTAACTAGCAACCCCACATTGTACCCTCACATAGGCAGTCTCCCAGACACCTTAAGTGACCACAACATAATATACTTTATACGTAGTAGAACAAGCATATGCAAAACCACTAACTATATATCCACTAGAAACACAAAAAAAATCTCTCCTGAGGTCCTCAACACTTTACTGTGCAACTGTGACTGGACCCCCCTAAAAACCCTCCCACTTGACCGGGCTGTAGCATATTTCAACAAAACATTTCTACAACACCTAGACACTGTCGCTCCATTGCGCAAAATCAAGGTTAGAACCTCTACAAACCCCTGGCTCAGTAAAGAAACCAAACAAATCCTCAAGTCCAGAGACACTGCCTGGTGTTACTATCAAAAAACAAAGAAACACAAAGCCTAACTAAGTACCAAGAACTGCGCAACCGTGCAAAAAATGCATTAGGCTGGACAAAAAATCCTACTACACAACATTACAAACTAAATACCAACACAACCCGCAAAAATTTTGGCAAAATGTAAACCAGCTACTAAAATCCACCCAAAAGGCTACCCCCAAACCAACCACCCCTGACACTAAAGTTCCCATCGAAACACAATTCAACTCCCACTTTGTGAACTCAGTTCTATCCTTAGTATCACAGGACAGTTCCTTCCTCACTATCCACCCCAACACAAATAACTCTAATACTAGCTTTACCCTCAAAACAGTTTCCACCACTTCAATCAAAAGCATGCTCTCCAAACTAAAAACCTCAACAGCAGCTAACCTACTCCCCAGCTATTTCTTGAAACTTACAGCAGATGCTATTGCTATCCCAGTCTCCACTCTCATAAACAGATCAATTGTTGAAAACTAATTGCCCAAACTCTGGAAAATATCCTATGTTACACCCATACATAAAGGCGGGACCTCCACTGAACTTAATAACTACAGACCCATTGCTTTACTCTCCCCCCTGGCCAAAATCCTAGAAAAATGCTTCCATACCCAGATGCTAAACTATCTCCTAGACTGCAACATCCTGTCACCTACTCAGCATGGTTTCAGACCTGCCCATAGTACCACTACAGCTCTCCTCTACTTCACAGACACAGTAAACCGTCTCAAAAATAAAGGCCTGCAAGTGTCAACTCTTTTTTTGGATATGTCCAAAGCATTTGACACAGTCTCACACCAAATCCTGCTAAACAAACTAAACCAATATCATCTATCTAATTCCACTCTTACCTGGTTCCAAAGCTACTTAACTGACAGGTACCAAGCTGTGAAATGGGAAAATTCTCTCTCTCCTCAGCTGCCCATAACTGTAGGAGTCCCACAGGGTTCTATCTTAGGACCACTACTATTCACAGTCTTCACAAATGACCTCCACACCTCCACACAGCATGCATCTATAATTCAGTATGCAGATGACACTACCTTAATCTGTGCTGCACAAAACATTCCCACCCTCCTGCAAACAACTCAACATTCTCTGACGTTGAAAACTACCTTACCAAAGCCCAACTTATCCTCAATCCAAAGAAAACTCAGCTTATGATTATAACCAGTTCTAACAAAAACACTAACAGTCAATTCACTATCTACTCCACAAATGCTACTCCAATTGCTCCAGTGGCACAGGCTAAGCTATTGGGAATAACCATAGACTCCCACCTAAAATTTGATAGTCATCTGAACTTAACTATTAAAAAAGTACATGCCAAACTGGGGTCACTCTACCGTATCAAACCATTTCTTACCAACAACACAAGATCAGCCATTGCTCGCTCCCAACTTCTATCCACCCTACTCTATGCATCTCCCATTCTGACTAATCTCAACAAAACTGAACTAAGCAAAATGGAAGCTTGCTATAACAGAATTGCCCATTTTGCTGCAAATTGCTCATATAGAACTCATCACTGTACTGCTTTGATACAGCTCCACTAGCTTGAACAGCCCAACCTCCTAACCTACAATCAGCTCTGCCTCTGTCATTCTATCTATTACCTCCCCAATAAGTGTCCTGCCCTCAAAAACCTAGTACAACATCACTCAGCCAAAAGGCCTCTTAGATCATCAAGCAAACTACTACTAGAAGTCACCAACAGCTACAATAGCTTTGGAGATGCACTATATAGTAGTTTGGTGGCTAAAAAATGGAACTCTGTCCCTACTAGCATTCAAAACACATCATCCAAAGCCTCCTTTAAAGACCTCATCAGGCAACATCTCAAGCAAAGTTGGCAGTGCCATGATTGCTCCCCAGGCTAGTGAAACCGGATAACATATGCATACTAAATCTAGAGCAGTTTATAATAGTTTTTCAATCTTACTCACAAACACTGGCTAATCTACAATGTATGTACTGTACCTGTGTACTATGTATGTATTCTACCTACATTCCAAAGTTCAGCTGTACACCACAAATCTATTACTTACCTTTATTTTTAAAATTAATATCTTTTTTGATTGTTCTCTCCACTGTAACTGTTTGTGCCGCATACCACTGTAAAAACATGTCTCTTGTAATTTGTGTGTATACTGATTATGTCTAAATAACTAAATGTGTCTGTAATTTTTCTTTGTGGAGTTTTTCTCCCCGGGCCTCTGCTGAAAAAGGGCCTTTTCGGCTCAGTCAGACACCCCCAGCTAACAAATGTAAAATAAAATAAAATAAAAAGTGCCTTTCTTGTGTAGCCAGTAGTATAAACACCTTATAAAAGGGAGGCAACAGAGCTTTTTTGGGGAATTATACTATAACAATAAATCATAACATCTGAGTTTACCTACATTATGTTTGTTTTCTGTCCGCCAGGATATGGGCTTTCCCTCAAAGGGCCTGTACTAATGCCGGATAGTGCAAAGTATGTCATATATATCACATTGTTCAATATTCTCATCAGTTCTTCACACTTTTTTGAGAGTCTCACTTTTCCTGTTTTACCAGGTGGAACAGGGGTGGGAAGATACAACCAGTCTGTAACATACAGTTGTCCTCCTAAAAAGAGATATTCCAAATGCTCATGAATCTGGATGGAGAATTCCTGCAGCGTCCAAAACATTCCAAGATTTATGCAAACAAAAAGACTATAAAAATACTCAGCAGCCTGCACACAGATCTGCAAATTTTTCATACATGTATGACAAAGATAATTCACATGTGCCAGAAAGTTGATTAAGCAGGCCTACACTGTTCTCCTTCAGACCTTTTAGATAAACTTCTGCTGTGTGCAGAAACATTTTTTTCATAAAAAGGAGAGGATGAAATAAAACAAAAATAATCCCCCAGATTCAGCAAACACTCGTGCAGGAATAAGTTATTCATGCACAGCATGGACCATTCCTGTTCAGCACGGAAGTGCACCATGTATATGTATGAAGGTGCACTGCCATGCTGTAAAACAGACAGGATTCCATTTACAAGCACGGGGGGGGTGTCTGAGAGCAGAGCTCTCACAATATGCACACCCCCTGCACTCCAGAATTGCCATTCGGCAATTTAAAATAAGCAAGAATGCTCGTAACACCCCCAACCCATTAGGGTAAGAAATCTGAACAAAGCCATAAGGGGCAATCGTCCTTACCAAGCCAAAAGTTGATAGAACAACAGATTCAACATAAGCACATAGCACACACCTCCCAACCTGTCAGAGTAAGGAATGTGGACAAAGCCATAAGGGACAACTGTCCCACAAAGCAGAAAGTTGATGGAATAACAGGTTCAGCATTAGCATGGATATTCTGAAGGGTACGAATAAAAAAACACAACAAATACATTTTTTTTATACATACAATAAAATTTAAGCATAGCTGCACGGGTGTGCCCATTGCTTAGCTACGGTTAGCCCAGATGAAATGGCACGATACGTTAAAAAGCAATAGACATCCAGCATAAGTGCAATAATGTAGTCGTTAGACCATATGCCTTGCATGTAGTAATTTATGGTTTGAGCCTCACCAAAGCCATTTCCATTTTGTATGTGTAAACATTAAGGTTTTACATTTTTGCATATTTATGTAAGAAGTAATTGATATTTCTCAACCAGAGTAGTGTATCAGGCCCAGATATGAGGTATCAGTGTAATAAAGTAGTGAAGCCCCCATATAAACACAGGTTCCCCATATAGAATAGTCACACAAGAATAAATTAATCACAGCACATTGGGGGATGTCAGGGAAGCTAAATAACTCTATATTATGTAATGAATGATGAATCAATCCCATAAAGATGGTGGACCAATATAATAAAACATAAGCAATGCTAAGCATTGCACAGCTATGCTGACTGGGTGTAAGCATATAGTACATATGAATACTAAGCAATGGATAGCCCAGCTAAGTGGATTTGCCCATTGGTAAGCAATGCTGAACCTGCCCCTTTAAGCACTGCCAACTTTAGCTAAGCAGGTTTGCCCATAGCTTATCTTAGCTCAGCATTTTCAAAACTGTCCAATCATGGCAAAGGGCGGGAAATCGTCCGTACTTAAACCCCGCAGGTGGGAATACAGCTCATAACTGGTTGTAGCTCTCCACTGTAGGCAGTATGGCAGGTGCTGGAGAGGGCTTGCGCTTCCGGGTTCAGAGTTGGGGCATAGAGGAGTCCAAGTTCATAGTAGGACTCCTGGTAAGAAAATGACATGGGACTTCTGCAGGACCAGTACCAGGGCTTGCAATATAAAGCGGGAGCCTGGGAAAGTGTCGCCCATGATCTCACCAGTGCCACGGTATCCCTTGGACTGGTGAGCAGATCCGGCACCACTATGCCGACTTGAAATGGAGGAAGAGGGGGCTCTTGGAACAGTGGGTCCGGAAGCAAGAGACAGGGAAGATGTCCCAGCAGTATGTAAGTATTCATAGCAATAATTGTTTACCAAACTCCAGCCTGTGTATGTGATGGATAGGTATGCATAAATGTTTCTCTATTTTCATTACAGCTGTGTGGGCTGTGAACCAGGAAGCCCATGCCAGCAGGTTGCAAAAGCTGCATCGCGAGGCTGGTGAGTAACAATCCTGCTTGTAGTAGTCATACCGAATAAATTTAAAGAAGTAAAATGTCACCTGGCACTATAAAAAATATGTATAGTTTCCACTGAATAAATCAGACAATATGACAATAATAGTCCCAAATAGGTCATATTTAAATAAAAGTGTAATTGCCTGGTAATAACATTCTAAATCCTGGACTGGTTGTGTTTAATCTGATATTGCATGGCCTCACATGTTGCATTCATGAAGATCTGGTATGTGAATAGTACTGTTGTGTCAACTGTTTCTCACACTGTGCTGCATAAAAAAATATTTCTCGGAATGTCTGTATAAGTATGTTGTAATTACAGTGTCAGATTGTACAATCAAGAGAGACTTAGATGGAAAACACTGAAGGAAGAGACATCACTTTCTAAATATCTCACTCTGACGATACAAAAATTGTTGTATTTTTAGCACACAGCCATGGTTTGAATCCCGGGAGTTATAGTAAGCTCTACGCATGATCATACCTCTCAACTGTACAGATTTCTGCAGAATGTCCAGATATTTGCCTCATATTTTTGGCCTGTTCCTATTTTCCTGGCAAATCACTGGGGTGATCTCAGGATTGTAGTCACTAAATAATGACATACATTTGAGTTTCAGACTTCAGATCCTTCAGAAAATGTATATTTAAACAAATCCTGTTACTCTAGCAACTTTCTAAATGTTTGTAAAAGCAATATTTAAAATATGTCCCTAGGTACCCCCAGTTTGTCAAGCTTTGTACAGATTGTTTGCATTAAGAGGTTGAGAGGTATGTGCAGAATTATAACAAGGAATCTGGGAATATGTGTAGAAACAGTCAGGTAGTGTTAACAAACATTCCCTCCAAAGGTCTACCAGGTAAGAGAAGTAGAATTTAGCTATAAGACAGTTGAAATATACACTGTGTACAAAAATACCACTGCCCAAACCAAGGTCATAGGGTATTATAATAATACCTGTAGAATAATGATTAGAGCAATGATCATTAAAGTTGAGTACTGCAAGGATATACAAGTTGTTAATTGACACCCCCCCCCACACACACTATATCTGCAACAATAGTCTAAACACACAAATCAATGGGTATGTTTTACACTAAACCTACTGTTGGGACATATGTCCTATTGTTCAACAAATATTAAAATGTGTTTCTATTAATGTTCCATGTTGAAATACTATCATTAGTGGCCTGTTGCTATCAATGTAACCTGCATGTAGTTGTAATGGCCCACATTTGCATGTGTTCTGTTTGCTATGCAACTGTTCCAAATCTGTTGTTTTGGGTTAATGGGAATATCTATGCATGCTGTTATAACTAATCCTGGATTGTGCTGACTTTTACTAACCCACATATGTTCTAAAACTGTAACACCATAACTTGTTTGGGAAAGCTGGTTCCAGTGGACCCACCTCTCCCACTTAATCTGGCTGTGGAACCGAGCCCCAGTACATCTGGAACCCACCCTGAGACCTCATCGTCCACTGGTCCTGCACCACTTTTGGGTGGAACTGCCTCAGGGGATGGGGCTCGTCCCCCCCTGGGAGAGGGTGTAGACAGGATCCTGTCACCCGAAGCCATGTCTGAGGTTTGGTGCATAGTGAGCTCTGAAAGGAGTTTGTAAATCTGCTATGCCAGCTTGAGGGCCATGTGCGTAATTAGAAGATCAGCCTGCCCCTCCTGCTCAGCCCCCAGCACAGCCACTGTCGGGGCCATGAAGGTGCAGTGGTGACTGCCAATGGGTGGGAACACTACATGTGTCATATACCAACACTGTATGCTGTCTTGTAAGTCTTATCTGTCTTCCTACCAAACCTACCTCCCCTAAAATATATCTATTATCCTTCCTCAACATCCCACTATCACCTTAAAAAAGGGCAATCTGTTTCCAAAAATAAATTTCGCCTCATACATAGGTTCATAGGTTCATACTAGGCTATCTGCCCTAGGGCATTTATAAGCCTAGCCTGGCTTTTGCCACCCATTTTAAAATAATTTTGATATGCCCTTTTTTGAGGTTAGTATACTGTGCCTCTGTCTAACAGTGACACAGAAGTGATACCCGGGGTAATCCTATGATCTTGCATCCACTCATCAAGATTCCTCTTGAAGAGAGTCAATGAGGGACTTTGCCTAAACTGGACTGGGATTTTATTCCAGAGTGAAGGGAGCCTCTGGGTTATGAATCTGTCCCTCCAGCATGTCCTATTTATTTCAGTGCTGAGGTTCAAGTCTCTCGAGCGCGTAGCTCAATGGGATTTGGATTTTCTGAGGTGCGGCATGTCCATTAATTCCGAGTTGGACATGGCTTTATATGTCAGGCACAGATCGCCTCTGAGCAGGTGGTATGCCACTGAGTAGTGCTGGAGTTTCTTTAATCGGGCAGCATATGGCATCTGTTTGAGCACTTTGATCCTCTTGGTGAGGTACTTTTGGGGTCTTTCCAGTTGCTGCAGGTGTCTGGTAAGGTACATCCCAAAAGGGGCATTGTACTCAATTATGGGCCTGATGAGGGACGAGTAAAGAGGCACGATGACCTCCCTTGATCTAGATGTGAATCCCTTCATGATTAGGTGGGCTATATAAAATGTTTTTCTAACCACTTTGGCCACATGGTTGTCAAATGAGATTGCTATCAACTTGGGCTCCCAGGTCCCTAATTACTTCTTCTGTACTTAATGGATTACCACCTATGTGGTAATTTGTGGGCACTTTATTTTTGCCAAAGGGGATGACTATACACTTTTTGGCATTTAGCTTGAGGCCATGGCTCTGGCACCAGTTGTCTGTTTCTATGAGACCCTTTTGGAGGATGCTTGTGTCAGCTGGAGTGTCGATAATGGCACCCAGTTTGCAGTCATCTGCAAACTTGGTCAGCCACAGTCCTTCTGTGTTGGCCTGTACCTCCGAGAAATATATACCGAACAAGAGAGGTCCCAGGACTGAGCCTTGTGGGACGCCACTTGTAACTGGTTTGGAGTCTGACATGGCTCCAGCAATTCTAACCATGTGGGTTCTGTCCTTGAGCCAGTTTGCAACCCATCTAGTGACATAGGGGTTTATATTTAAGCTGGTGAGCTTATCTATAATGCCCGAATGGGGTATTGTATCAAAGGCTTTTGTGAGGTCCAGGTAGGCTCTGTGGACCACCTTCCCCTCGTCAATGGCCTTAGTGACTGTTTCAAAGAAATCAACCAGGTTTAAGAGGCAGGATCTGCCCTTAACAAAGCCAAACTGGGTAGGATCAAGTGTCTGTAGGTCCCCAATATCTTTATTTATGAGGTCCATGATGATCCTTTCCATAGCTTTGCAGACCAAGCTAGTCAGGCTTATGGGGCTATAGTTTCCAGGATCCATTGAGGCACCACCTTTGTGGAGAGGGACCACTGTTGCTGTATGCCACTCTTTGGGTACATATCCTGTAGTAAGGCTGAGGTTGAACAGTAGTTTTATGTTTGGGTTTAGCTCTTCTTGGAGTTCATGCAGGATGCAGCCCGGGACATCGTCTGGTCCCATTGATGCTGTGTTTTTTGCTTTGGAGAGGGCAGCTCTTGCCTGAGCATCTGAGATGTCAGGGGAGCAGCACTCTGCTGGGATAGATATTTGCCCTTTTGGTGGGGAGGGGGGGAGTTTGCACTGAACCTGTCAGCTAGGATGTTGGCAATGTCTGTGGGTTCGGTTTATTTTTTGTCATTTTGGACTAATTCTGAGCATATCTGGGAATTCCCACCCGAGGTTCCTAACATAACTAAAAAAAGCCTTGTGATTATCCTTAGTGTCCTTTGCAATTTTTCTCTCGAAGCTGGCCTTAGATGATTTTATGAGTGCCCGTAGTTTTTTTGCTAATTCTGATCAGAGATGCCTTCCCTTTTTGGGATTTTGCTCTATCATGTAGTGGCTTCCTCCTTCTATTGTATAGTTTGTTTATGGCTGGGGTCCACCAGACAGGATGTCTGCCTTTGGAGGATTGGGACTTGGTTTTATTTGGGATTGCATGATCCATGCATTCCTGAAGGTGTTCATAGAATGCGTTTATAAAGGATTCTGCGGTCCGGGCCATATTTTCCACAGGCCCGGGGGCTTTGAAGGATTCCACCTCGGTTTTGAGGAGTGTGAAATTTGCATTAAAGAAGTTTTTCACTGTGGTTTTCAGGGCAGGGGGTGGAGTCGGGATGTGAATATCCAGTGAGATTAGTTTATGGTCTGATCTTATCAATGAGGGATACACTTCTGGTCTGGAGCATAGAGTCCCCATGTTGGTGGTGATCAGGTCCAGTATGTTTTCCCCTCTTGTGGGAGTGGTAACAAGTTGTTCCATAGCATTTGAGTTTATAAATTCTAGGAACCTTTGGGCTAGGGTGTTGGAGCTAGAGTAATGCTCCCACTCTATGTTTGGGTAGTTGAAGTTGCCCAATATAATGGTGTTTGGAGAGACCTTCATATTTTCCAGTGTTCTCGGAAAGGCCGGGTAGCTGTCAATTTCACACGTGTCCACTGGACACATGTAATCTGGTCTAACTGGCTTCACAACACATTATTGTTGTCCTCACCCCTCTCTCAGGGGTGTGAGTGTCCAAATATACCTCCAAATTCAGTATATATGTACAGCTGTTGCTGCAGAATTAATGGACAGCTATGGACCTTCCCTACACCTGTCCTGCTCATCCCTAGCTACTTTCCCTATTGTCTTTGCCTCTGCATGCCCCCTTTTTCACCACTTTCCTATCACCCCTTTTTTCTTTTCTTTTAAAGAAATTAGCGTGGAGGTAAGCGGGAGTAAGCACTTTTAAGCAGCAGTAAGTGGGATTAAGCCTGCTTTTTGCATGGTGCTAAGCAATGCCTACACAGATTAAGCATTTTTAAGGTTGTCTGAAAGCATATTTAACCAAAAATTAGCATTGCTTACTACTGAGCAAACCCATGCAAACTCGTTTAAAACTGCTTAAAAGTGCCTTAATCACTCTGTATCCAACAGCCCTTGTTCTGTCCAGCAACAAAATAACCAGCCCTTGCAAGTCTCAAAGCCAGGACCCTGCACACCATATCCACAGCAAGTTACCACTAAACCATCTGAGCTGCTATGTGTGATGATTTCTCAAACATATCATGTAGCACAGTCATTCAACAGTAGGCAAAATGTATTTATATATGTAGAAGATGTGTGTGTAAATATATATATATATATATATATATATATATATATATATATATATATATATATATATATATATATATATATATATATGTAAATGTATGTAGTGCATTCAGACATCGGATCCACACTCTGAACCTCTCACTGCAAAACATCTAACCAAAGGCACTGTAAATGGGGGTGAAGGGGCCCAAAATAGGGACCTCTTGTAATTATTGCTATTATCCCTTCCTCCACAGCTGAACTGTTCTACCTTGCAACAAAATAACCAGCCCTTGCAAGTCTTGAACCCAAGACCCTGCACAACATAGCCACAGCAAGTTACCACTAAGACATCTGAGCTGTAAGACAGTGGGATAATTTCTCTAACATATCATGCAGAACAGTCAGTCTACCATAGGGAATGTACAATGTGGAAGCACTAAACATTCTAATGATACATACACACATACACACACACACACACACACACACACACACACACACACACACATATATATATATATATATATATATATATATATATATATATATATATATATATACGCATACACTTCTAGAGATATATAAAGAGAGTATATATAGAGGGTGCACAGAATATCAGACAGCTGTTATTCCTACAGTTGCCACCTTTTCAAATGACCAGTGTCTAATTCTTTCCTACAAATGAGAATTACTGCAAGAAACATATACCCCCACACAATGCAAACGACATGACACCACACACAGTTTGTATACATATAAAAGTTTATGTGTGTACTATTTCAGTTGTTTATGCCATTTCTTACAGCATTTAGGTGTTTGAAATACATAATAACTGATTAATGCAACTCTCAAAGAAAACATATGATACAGTAATCTGTAAAACACAGTATACTTTGCTGCCTAGGCTAAAGCCTTCAAGTAGTACAACAGTAAAAAACACAGTTGCCTTGAAGATAAGAATCAATCAACACTCAATTACAGATGTAGTTCAACAGTCTCCAATTACACTCTGTAGTCAACCCCCTAGGGGGGGAAGTACCAAGTTTTACCATGTAAATGTATCCATTACATAACAATGCTTAACGTAGAATGTCACTATCACACTGACAAACAGAACTGTGTGCAAGACAGTAAGCTCTAGCCCACCACTGTTCCCATGATGAAACATATGAAAATGTACAGACATATACCTTTATGTTTTTTATTACTGATATTCCTCACATGTTGTAACAGCCTAGGTTATAAACATTTAATACCCCTACCCCATAAAATGCCTTACAAGGGCATATAACAGTGTTCTCTATACACTGACCTTCAGACTGTACAGGGTCACACATGGTTTGTCCAGCTGTAGCCCTCATATATATGTAACCTACCCCACAACTTGTGTGGGAGTCCACAACATCACTGGAATGACAGCAGGAATGTCAGCACTAAATAATGATAGACCATACCTATCAACCTCTTACTGCATGACATCTGGACAAAGCCTAGTATATAGGTGGAGGACAGAGTCTGAAACATAGGGCCATATTTGAAATATTGCTGTTATACACTGTGAAAGTTGCTGGTGTTACAGGATTGGTTGCAACATACCCTTACTCAGGAATATGAAGTCAGAAACACAAATGGATGTTGACATGTACTGATAGTAATCAACAGAGGGAAAGCCACTGATATGTCAGGGACAAGACCTGTGTGGGGAACAGACAAAACATAACAGCCAATCCTCTGGCCATCATGTGGATAGGCCCACAATTGAGAGCTATGCAGATAGACTGCATTCCATGCAAAACTAGCATTACACATACACCCTGTAAAACTAGCAGTATTCAGTGCATATAACAGCAATACTCACACACTGTCCCTAGGTCTGGAAGCTTATACAAAAATGTAGTTGGCCTGTGTCCACAAGTCCTGTTGTAAGAGGTATTCCTACCTGCTCTCTGTAACACTGCTGGCCCCACGCATGAAGGATGTCTTCCATAAAGGAAATGTAAAGGGATAACGCCCACATGAAGTAATTATTTATAGTAGCGGGTTGCTATGACATTGGCTCTTGGAAGAACTACAAATCTGCCTGCATGTAATTAGCAAGTGGGGAACAGCAAATGGTGCAGAGGCCGTCACCTGAACATGAGCATCACCTACAAAAGCCATGCTTTAACCTATTCGAACAAGCTCGATCCCAGTAGAGGAGAGAGAAAGAGAGAGAGAGAGAGAGAGAGAGAGAGACCAAAAAAAACCCCACATAAACAAAATCTCAAAATGAGAAATAAGAAACAAGACAGAAGGAACCTGAAGATAAACCAGGCACGTAAAACATGCAAGCATGTAACTGAATGTAGTACTTGGTCTGTGATAATGGGATAGATGATTATGAAAGATGTATATGTGCCATCAATACTTGCTGTAATGATGTCCTGCTGAAGAAATGCTATGAACATAGGAACTGGCTCTGTCTGCAGTGAGCTATATTTGTCAACTGTGCAGATCTTCACAGAATGTGAAGATTTAGCCATCATAGTGTTTGTTCTGTTCCTCCAAACATCTATATTAGTTTGTCAAATAGCTGAAGATGGAAGTAATGAAATCATGACAGACACGAGTTTCAGACCCCACCACTTTCAGAACAGTCATGGTAATGTGAAATGTATCATGCTGCAAACTTCATAGGTTTGTAATAGACATATCTACGATCTGTCCCTATATACTCCCCCAATGTTAGGCTTTATCCACATGTGATGGTCTAAGAGGTGTAGAGGTTGGGTCACAGACAAAGAGCCTGACACACCCTGGGAAAGAACAGCTCACATATGGCAACCAGTAGTGTGTCTGTCAAACTGTCGTGTCTATGCCACTGCCAGGCCAGTTAATGGGATCTGCCCATATCCATATGCTACCTGTGAATATGAGTATTATACATGTTTGTATTGTAAATCTAGGATACCTATATAGGGCATGAGCATAGTAAAGCACTGTTGCAGATGTGTGTGTTAAACTGCATGTGATATATTGAATTATTAAACTGCATGTGATATATTGAATTAATAACATTCAACTGTACAGTGTTCTTCTGGACAATTTTCACAGTTGTGACATATATCTGTAGTCACGTACACATATACTTGTGTTAAGGTAGCTATATTAATACTTTATCAAAATTGACTTTCCTGTTTTGTCACCCAGTGATGTGGACCAATGACCAGAAGTCCTGGTATAACAGGTTGAGACGTATGATTGAACTTCAAGACTGTAAATACAGTGTGCCATAATGACATAGAACACAAATGTGTACCAGGTATCCCCTGAGCATGTGTATGTATGCGTATATTCAGCTGAAAGGCACGGAAGTAATAACATGGGTCACAAGCAGTCTGGCAAATGCAATGTGCATGTTGCACATGTGTGTAATATCACTGTCACTGCATACAACAAAATAAAATGCATACTGCTACTGATTGTTGCATTGCCATGACACTGATATGGGTACTACAGTAGGCATGATTATCACATAGTAATCATAGAAGTGTGCAACTGTGTTATGACCCACTGTCTATGCCTACCACTAACAGCTATATCAACACCCACATGCACTGGATATCAAAGTGTACACACCCCTGTTGGAATACCAGGTCTGTGTGCTGTATGCCAATGAGACCACAGAAAGTCATGTCAAAATGTTTCTGACCTCAAATGTGACCCATAACCTGTTCAATTCTATTGAAAAAGAAACAAAACTGTTTCATGGAAGGTGAGCAACCACTGCCAAGTGAAGATGTGATAGGACATTAGAGTACAAACCAAGACAAATGGATGATGTAATCATCTCAGCAGGTGTTTGCAAAACATATCAGTGTAATGGTGTGCACACACATTCAATTGCCTTACTGTACTGAGTATTAATTCCCATATGATTCCACAGGACAGGTTGTTATGTTCCCTATTGAACTGAGCAGGCTATAGGAAACATAATAGGTGGGGATTGTGTTGACGTGCTTTTTTGAGGTCATGTTCCGATTGCGCAAGTACTATGTATTGTAACAGGGGTGTGTGCACTTTATATTCACTGTAGCTATATGGAATCAGCAGTACCTTACCTGTACAACCATCCTCTAACAATGATAGAGTAATTCCCCTTGGTGGACAGCACCAAGACAAAGCACATAATAGGTTGCTATAGTGGCTGTACAGGGACACATTGGTGCAGACCACAACTTGGAAGCAAGTGTACCTCTATCTGAGCAAGCATGTAGGTTCACAGGTTACTTCCTGTAAGGTTGACTATGACTAGAAATCAGAAATATCCAAACCACCAAGGCTTATTGCAACCATGTCTACACATATGTATGCAGTCTCAGAGCCAGTAACACAAGTCAACCTGTACTGGGGTAAAGCACACCTCATACACACATGCTATGGATACAGGCAACCTGCATCAGACAGGATAGGTGGGAACAGTGGCACCCTGCCACACCATTAGTACAGGGGGATATGCACATCACCCACACTCCTGCCCACATCAGTGGTGAGCAAGGACATACTGCTGACTGATGGCACTCACATCAAGTCTCCATAGGCTATGAGAACATCACGGTTTGCATTCTACATGAACACAGGCATGTGCTCACAGTTCCATCACACACTACAGTCAAAACACACATGCCACCATCCACACACCATCCACATGGAAGATGGCCACTTTTATCCCTCTACTCAGAAATGAATGGCAAATAGTGGATTATGCCATTAAGTGTCTAACATTGGGGGAACTGGACAGGTCAGGGCCAGAAGTGCAATGCAAGATGTCAAAGCCATGATAGCTTACAGTGTTATGGTATAGTCTGGATTATTTGCAAGTAATATCCCCTGTTGATGTGCACGTGGACAACTGTATGAGATCCTGTGACCTTTTTTCCTGTTTATGTCTTCCAGGTACAATGTCCTTGGAACATCTTCCTGCATTCACAAACCTGGAAAATGCTGCAATCATCAAGTATGTCATCATGCATCATGCCATCCTCTTTGGCCACAGGGCCCAGGATCTGCAGGAGATGACCACCCTGTGGAATGTGCTCATCCACAGGGTAAACAATGTCAGCCTGCACAACCGAAATTATGAGCAGGTGCAGCATTGATGCACAGATCTGCAGTTAGAAGGGACCAGCTAGCCATAGGTGGAGGTCATGCCATCCAGCCCCCACTGGCACATGCTGAGGAGCTCCTTGCCAGCCTTTGGTCACTCGCCCACCAGCCAAGCCAGCAGGCTGAAGACAGTATTGTGGAGGTAGGTGCCACCCACACAATGGATGAGGAGCTTACAGGTAAGGCCCTAGGGAATATTACTAGACCACTGTTGCTTATCCATTTTCATCTCTAAAGTATCAACATGCATATGTTAGATAAAATAGTCTGTTGCTGTAGTGCAGTAATGAACAGATGTGCATAATCTCTAGTACTGTGGGTTTGTACTGTCGATGTGCTGAAATGCTGTTCTCACCCTATACCAATGCCACAGGTTTGGCTAGTGACATTACTTCTCTCTCACAACTATTTAGGTCTCTCTGGTATACAACTGGGGCAGCAGCCTGTAGCTGGTGAGTATGGAGATGTTTTGCTCAGGTTTGCCAGTACACCAACCATGTTATGGCCATGCTATTTGCCATGCACACATTTAACACACCTACCCATAATGCCTGCTGTACATGTTCACTTATTGTTGGTGTTAACTGCACTGCATCATAGTGGTCACCATGGTGGCATAACTGAAGGATATGTAAGAGTCCTGCAGTATACCTAACATCTTGTCAGTGCAAGATGTGTGGACAGAGATGAACATAATGTTGGGACAAATGGCCTACAGTAGGCACATGCCTGAAACGTTACCCTTATACAGTGGCTAGAACAGTGTATACACCACTATTACAATGGCAACTGTTTCTAATATAAACAACGGCAAATCACAATACCACATTCCACACCTTTTACAACTTATAATATGATCCTAACACGAGCAATGAATGTGTAATATGAATTATGTGTTAGGACAACAAATATGGGGAATACATACCTTAACAAACACAGGAAGCATATGTGTGCACATATTATTTTATTTATTTATTTTATTTTATTTTACATTTGTTGACCGGGCTAGTCCAGCTGGATAATTTCCATTTTCAGTGGAGGCCCGGGGAGAAAAGCTCCACAATTAAAACAAGGTTAAACATTTAAGCAACAATGCATACATTTTAGTGTAGTAGAAAATACAGCGAAAAAAACAGGTAAAAAACAAATAGCCTAAGCTATATATTCATATATTTTTTTTTTTTTTTTTTTTTTTTTTTTTTTTTAGAACAGTCAGTAATTTAGTCATTTGAAATAGCAGGGAAAGATAGTGATTTTTACGTAGGGAGGTATGGCTGAAGAGCGAAGAAGTCGAAATTATTCCAAATAACATATTGTGGAAGCAGCTTGTGATGTACTGACAGCATTCACTCTTCTTGAGTACACATCTTCCATCAAGTACAGGGCCTCAATGTCACACCAAGTCATGGTCTGCTGTCCAAGAAGTATGCCCATGACATTTGCCCACACACCTGCAACAGAGGCAGCCATGGCTTGCACACATCTTACAAACCATGAAATGGATCCCATATTCAAAGGGTAGCACTCAAGATTGGGAAAAGTAGCCTTACCTCACCATTGCATATACCATGGCAAACAGTGCAGACAGTCATTTATGTGTGTATGAAGTATGGGACAACACTGATGTCGAAAATAAACAGATGCCCATCCAAAACAGATGACAAAACATGTTGCAAACTGGTCATGGAGGCTGCCCAGAAACATGTAATAACACTGAGGGAATTGCAGGAACATCTAGCAAGTACTACCTGTGCAGTACCTGTGTCGACAATTGCCTGGATTCTGCATAAGTGTGGCCTATGGGTTGGGGTAATCAGTCGGAAGAGTTGTCCCACATGATACATCATCCAGGCTTCGCTACAGGTAGCATAATCATAACATCAAGTCTCCCAAAGGTATGTGTGCAATGTGTAATGGTGTCATGAGACCTAGGCTCAAACCTACAGACAGTATTCATAAAGATACATGTGGTGCACAAGCAACATCTCATTCCACCTCAGGGCCACCATCTCCAATATTTAGCTTGCTGGTGCCAGTGTACAACTTTAGGTTTCCAGTTCATTAGCCAGAACTAGGCCAGTAGATATAGTGTTTAGAATTTGGAACACTGCAAAATAACACTCATGTGTGCCCATAGTTGTCAAGCATCTGCAATAAGGCTGAGGATGGGGAGGGGTGTCAGCTTGAAACACAACAGTGAACTGAAGCATACATCCAAAGCTTGCTAAGAATGGCTGAATCTAAATTGTGCCTGACATAACCCTGACTCTACAGCAATAGTGAAGCCACTGCATGACCTCGCAATCTGGCAGAGTTGGGGGATATTTGTAGTGCAGAGTGACCAAATAATGGCAAGTGAAGATGGACCATGTTAGTATGCCCCATTCCAGGAACAGTGACTGCTTTAGTTCACTTAACAGGTGCTTCCAAAAAACTTTGTGTTAAGGGCATGCACACTTATGCAAACCACATATTGTATGCATCTCATTCAGCATCTGCACGACTAACACATTTGTTTGATACTACATTGGATTGCACAGGTCATATCTCACATATCAGGTGTGTGTAATGTTAACAAATGCAGCATTGTGGCCCCGTTGCATATCATAGAAGAGGCTGGCATGTCAACAAGGGTGTATACACTCCTCATGTCCACATTAAGCTTTGAAGGTTACCAGTGTAACCAGATTTTATTGCACATATATGCACTGCTGATGGTGAGATTTGCAAATCAAAGGCCAGGCATTAATTACTGACATCAGTCCTCATATCATCCCAGGTATGTGTCAAACAAACACATAAGGGCTATGAGCAACAGAGCAAACATAACTGCCACACATATACACATTCAGCAATGATGTCTACACTTGTGAGGTATGGTGCACAGTACATGCCAGTGTGCTGTACAGGTGCACAGCAATACTGTGTACATCAGTGCAGTGTGTTCCAGGGTAAGGGCCATCACCTAACAAAACTCTTGCATCACAGAGATGTATAATGTTGGTAACCAGGATTGAGTACAGCTGCAGTGCATGCTGTTGAGTGCCATATGTCATGCATGTTGACTGTTGGGTAATGAGAGGTCTGTGTAATATCTTTGTGCCACCTAACCTGCAAGTGTGTGTGTGTGTGTGTGTGTGTGTGTGTGTGTGTGTGTGTGTGTGTGTGTGTGTGTGTGTGTGTGTGTGTGTGTGTGTGTGTGTGTAGAAGTAAACCATAATGTACAGGTCTTAATTTATATTTCTTGTCTGCCCCTCACAGGTGGTGAAGTGGGTCATGGTCCCTCCTGCAAGCAAACTGATGTTAGTGTCCATACAGACTCTGACAATGATGATAGGCATAGTGAGACACAGGCAGGGTTCTCAGGGGCTAAAGCTGTGACATTGGTTGACATCCCACTTTTATCTACCCTACCCCATCCCCGCACACAGTCACAACGCCCAAACATACCTCATCACCAGTGGCCATAGATCAGGGACAGTTGGTGGCTGGTGGTATGGGACAGGAAAGTGTGGTGACTATGGCAAGTGTGTCTGTACAAAGCAGCCATAGCCAGATGACCGGCGAGGTACCACACAGGCAGATGTCCAGGGGTGCTCATAGGAGGGCTGCTGGCCATCATGCCCCAGGCAGAAGTGCCATAGCATGTGTCACCAGATGCATGTTTTGGGCCATCATGGAGGCACAGGCACATATGGAACGTTACACCAAAGATAGTCTGAGGCTCCTGAGAGCTACTCTTCCTGCTGTACATGACAACATCCATGATATTGCAGGTGCCCACTGTTATTTTGTAGAGGTCATAGATAGATGATCGGGTGAGATGGTGAGAATCCTCGAACATGTGGTGTCTGTGGTAGACCATGTCGTGGGAGTAGGGCATCGGCCACATGGACATAGGTCAGCAACACCAACAGGTGGAGGTCAACATGGATGTGCAACAACTCACAGCCACTCCCGTAGTGCAAGTACCAGTACCAGCACTGCAGGGGGTGCTGTCTACACCACAACACAGCAGGCCACATGCACATGGTCCTGGCCAGTCCCAACAGGGACACGGATCCAGTGAACAAGTGTCATCCTCAGGGGAGAGTACCATATCTGGGCTTCAGCCTGGTAGTGCCCATGGAACCCCTGGCATGCAAAGTTCCCATCTCCTTGGCTGGACATGGTGAACTGTACACCCTGCCATGTATGATCATTAGCTGTTCAACAAACTCCTGTACAGGACAGCCACATGGCAAAAATATGTGCATACACACACACACACACACACACACACACACACACACACACACACACATCACTAACACAGCTAGGGCACCTCCATACCTACACACACCATGTCTGCACAGCCCATTTAATAAAGAATCCCCAAAACCACACACATAATGTCAACCAAATGGCTCAGCCCAGGCCTTTGGCAAACCCACAACACACCCTGTGCATATGATGATACCTGTGCCACATCCCTGTCATTCATATATGTGATGCAGGGACATGCTAATATGGTTTTGATGCACAGGATGAATGTACTAAAATTTAGCAATGTAATGTTGTTTAACGTGTTTTCAGCTGGAATGATTAATGCTTACACATTAGGGTGTGTAGCTGTCCAGCCCTGATGCATTATAGCTGTTATTAACACTGACTAATTGTGGTCTCCATAATGTATTCTGTTTGTATTCTAGGTGTCTATCTGTCAGCAGGATGTTGGTCTGCTGTCCTTTCCTACAAGAGATGTGGCACTGTGGTGACACATTGTCTGTGTCATGTCCCTGGTACAGCTGAACACAAGTAAAACGTCTGTATAACAGTTACTGCATGTGCCATATGGCTGATAGGTCTGAGGGGTGCATACAGGTGAGTGCATGGTGGCTGATGTAAGCAGCTCTTCTACAGTGGACAATGGCAAGTGTACTGGGTGGCACACACCAAATGTTTGTGAATAACACACACACACAGAAGCTTTGGTGTTGATGCAATACACAGAGAATACTGTTCACATGGATGTACTTACTTTTGCAGTGAACTCATTTTGGCCTATGTAATCCCACCAAGACCAAATTGCGAAAACATCACATCAGTAAATAATCAGTCCGCCAGTTTAATGTCATTGACAAAAGTATTGACAGGGTATATGTCCACTTCCCCAATGTAGTGCAATCCTGGAGTTGGTAAACATAGGTGTGCTGGTGCGGGTGGCACAGCCACCCACTTTGGAGGGTGTAGGGTGGCATAAAACCACACATAGTGTGATTAACAACTACTTAACCTGTTAACATAAACTTTACAGTATAACAGCACACTAAGCGGGGGATACGCACAACAATAACCCCAATGTGGGTGGCTGTGCCCACAACAACAACCCCCATGTATATATACCAACTCCAGTATCACTGTACAGCTGTACAGTGGGCAAGAAGGCATTTACACATTCACTACTAGTTTTGATGGAATGTATTTCCTCAAGATGATTACTTTAAAGTGTTACCTTTTTCCAGTAAGTTCTCAGACAAATTATCTCCTGGGACATATATTTTCTGCAAACTGAAGTAGATCCCTTCACATACACACACACACACACACACACACACACACACACTTACTTGGCAACACTGAGAGTAGAACCCCTACCTAGGTACTTATTGCTACTAATGTGTTTGGCCTTAATTGCACACACCACAGAGCTTTTAGGGTGAGGTGTGCCCCAAGTTTCCTGTTAAGTGAAGAACATCACCAGGCCTTGTACAGTATGGTAATGAGGGATGTACTGGGTGTTAATGAACAATACATAGTATGACATACTGTCATATATACATTGATAAATGCATGCAGTCATAGAAACATTTGAGAGACCTGGGTTTAGCAGTGCCAACTACCTTGTCAGTGCATCCATACTGTTACAGAGTTTTGCACATTACACTATCCAGCCCAATGATGCATGGCTATCAGCTACCTGTATGGTTGATGGTGACAGGGGTCCTTATACAGTGGACCTTGGGACATGTACTGGGAGTACCATGGTGTAAAGACAGTATACCCAGCACCCACACCCCACATTGGATACTGTACTAACTGAAACCCATGATCATGCTCTGACATACCCACAATCACACATTGACCAGGACTGCATTACAAACCCTTGTCTATCTAATCATTGTTGCTACAGGGATATGAATTTATTGCACATGCCACAGGGATAGTAGGGTGAGGGTTTGTCATGGCTCTCCTAATGTCAGCAACATCACCATCCCTTATAATGTATGGCAAGGTTTATTGTGTTTGGAGAATGTGGCCTCAGAATGCTGTCTCCTACAAATATGTACACTCACACATAATTGCACACACATATACACACATACATACTCACATTTACCAGGACTCAGAGGGGAACTCACACCTATCTACCCATTTGTAGAACAGTGTTATACTGGTACTGCAAGCTCCAGGTAGTCCATAGGGTGAAAAGTGTAACAAGGTACATTTAATGTCAATCACAGCAACAGCCATTTCTAAGTATAGCAATGGGGGTGTAGTGGGTGAGAAGGCCCTCAGAGAATTTTCAACTATAAGTCTACAAACACACAGACACTGTTATTGTCAGTAATGCACACTGACACATTTGTCAGTACTGAGGACCATAGATGCAGGTGTTCCTAAGTGTGTACCAGAATAATGTCCATGGAGAGATGAGAAGAGTAGAGCATGTGGGTACACTGGTATCATGACACCTGGCATTTGTCAGCAGGCCATATCCCCAGGGTGACAGTTAAATTAAACCTCCAATCATCTGGTTTTCTCTTGCAGAGGTTGAGAGAGGTGCTACAATTGACATGTATGCGACATATATTGCATAACATTGCCACTGCCTGGGTTAGAGACCTGTACCCAAGCATGTTCTGCTAACTGTGGTAGTCTGGTTGAGGTATCCATAGCATGTGGTGCACACAGAGTGGGGTTTCCTAGTTGTGGTATTCATAACACAGCTGGGCATACACATCAGTGTCAGTCAATCAATCTGAGATTGCCTGTAAGCAGCCAAGATGGATAACTGACATCTGCACATCTGTACAGAGGACCAACAAAAATTAGCTAGCCAACAGGTTATGCATTAGGTTGAATGTTTTGACAGACATATGTCTAACACTGATAGGTAGACCATTACTACATGACAGCAGTCCTCAATAGCATGTCCAAAACACATAGTAGTCTACAGTCAGTATCAGCATATCAGATCAATATCCAGTAGGAGATAGTTAAAACATACAGTTCACACACCAAGAACATGATAGTCAGTACTCGGAGTCCAGCTTTGCATGCAGGGGTGTATGGCTCCAGTACTATAATCTGCAATCTACTCTTACTTGGAAAAGCACTGTTAAAAGTAGTAATGTAATGATACAATACATGGAAGTGTGGCTGCATATAACCTGGGATACTACCCATGTATGAAACACATACAAAGTGAAAAGACTGTGGTACTAGCCATGTATACTCAGGTGTCCCATACAGTATACTCACACCCCTTGCTACTGTAATGACAACACATAGAAGCATGTTATGTATATGTAATTAAATACACTTATTAAAGATGTCATTACCATGCTATTTTGTCAGACTGGAATATGATCACTGGTTACCAGGGCTGAGCTATGCTTTGCAGGTATAAGCATTGCTTAAATATAAATGCTAAGCAGATTTGCGCACTGTTAAGCAAAGCATACACGATGTAAGCACCTTTTCCTTTAACTGTGTGTTAGCACTGCTTACCATCATGCTTCAAGCTGCTCAAAACTCCTTAAACACTCTGTATCCAACAGACCTTGTTTTGCCTAGCAACAGAATAAACAGCCCTTGCAGGTCTTGAACCCATGACCCTCTAGACTATAATCACAGCACTTAACCACTAAGTCACCTGAGCTGTAAAAATGCCTGTTGCTTTTTCAAATATATCATTCGGTACTTGTACTGAATAGTAGTGAACAACTGATTTGACTACTACAATTGTTTACTACTTGTTAGTGAAAATAGTGTTGAATCAGTCATGTTTTTATATCAAAAAAATACACATAGATAAATATAGTGGGATACATCTGAGAAGGTATATACAACACTCATGTTTACACATAAAGATATGGATATATATACATATGTAGATGTATGTATACATGCACATACACACATATATATTTATATATATATATATATATATTTATATATACATATATGTATATTTATACATATATATATTTATACATTTTATATATATATATATATATATATATATATATATATATATATATATATATATATATACACACACTCACACACCCACCCACACACACACACACACACACACACACACACATATATATATATATATATATATATATATATATATATATATATATATATATATAAAAAACACATATGTCCATAACATGTAGCAACATAACTCATAACATGTAGTGGAGTCATACTTCAGCAACATAACTCACAACCTCTTAGTGCAAGGGAACATAATGTAAGAATTGCATTTATAAATGTAGAACGTTGTGTGGGAAAGCTCTTCTGAAACTGACATTTATCCCATCAGTTACTGACAGACATTATAAAATCATCATAGTGAAGTACCACACAAATCACGGTAATGATCCTGTGGAATACAGCAGAAATAAGACCAATAAATATGGACAGTCTGAAATAATCTGGTCAGTTCAGAGGTAATCACAGAACTCCTTAGTGCAAAACGTGTTGACCAAGGCTGACAAAAAGGATGTTTACAGCCATGAAAATGGGGATATATCACAAATACTGGAGTAGATAAGTTCACACAGTCGATGCATTCCACACCCTCCTGTCTGTCTTAACACATATTAACTGGAGCAGCAGAAGTCCCAAGCCCACATACTTCCCACTATTTAGTGACATACATCTTCACAGCATCCCACTGCTTTTTCAAAAATGCACAACACATATGGTGGCCAGGCAACAGTACATCTGACAAATATCTGGACATAACATCACACTAGATAAGTCGACTGAGCTGCTAGACATGTCACCAAGCACTGTGTAAACTATAGACAGACTGCCACAACACTAACACAAGTTTTCTATGGGGGAATGCACATGTAATTGCAAATATAGCAGGCACTATAGCCATGTAACAGCACAGAGTAACAGACACCAGTGTGAAAGTGCATACCCATACCCATTCTCAACACAGTCACATTCACATTATGGTAAGTCTAATTAATGGTATAGTATATGGACTGTGTGAATAAAACCATCCTCATATTTGCCACTCACACACTAACCCTACATATACTGGCCCAGTTCAGAGTGTAGTCTGATGCCTGACTGTGGTATGGGACATGTCTCAATCTGGCCCTACAAACATATATGCTGATAGGGTACCGGAAACTGTAGCAGCATCAATGCCCGATAGAACAGGACCAAGAACACTGACATCTACCACAGTCTGTACACAGGTCAAGTAACATATTCATAATACACTGCTACACAATACTGACACTCTGTCAACAATCACCATAAGTGCACAGACCTCACTACTGTACAGACTACAACAGAATGTCCAGGTTTTGTCATCAAATATAAGGCCTTCTATATATAACATGTCTGGTAGTCTGATATATCACTGGCTTGTTATCAGGAATGATGTCAGTAAATAATGATATACTGTACATATGCACCTCTTAATGCATGATATATGGACAAAGGGTAACAGACTTGGGGGACAGAGGCACAAACACAAGGACAATATTGACATATTTCTGTGATAAACTGCAAATATTGCTGGTGTAACAGGGCTTGTTGTGACATATCTCTTCTGAGGAATATGAAGTCAGTATCACACACGGATGTCACCATTTACTGACTGCAATCATCAAAGTATGTTATTGCATTTTTAAAGACAGAAAATGTGTGAGTAACACACCAGATCTAAGACTCCAAACTCTGGCCAGTCTGCAGATAGTCCTACAGGTGAGAGTTTCCTTAATCACATAACACTGTCATGCCAGACTGTAAATCATGCGGAACAGCCATATCCACACAAACCATGTTAAATCAATATTACTTCAAATGTAGAGCAGCAATACTTACATTCTGTCCCCATGTTGGAAACATCCCCCTCTTTTTGTTGGCCTGTCTCCACAGTGTTTGCTGTAAGAGGTATTTCCAACTACCCTCTGTGATGCTGTTCATCAGACACCCACATGAAATCCTGCTCACAGTGGAGGAAAAGGGCCAACACCCACATGAAGTGCTTAGTTATAGGAGTGTGTTTCCATGCAATTGACTATAGGAATGATACCACAGTTGTTCCACATGCAGTTAGCAAGTGGGGGGCTCCAATTCCTGCACAGGCCATCAGCTGATCAGGAGTATAACCTACAAAAGTCAAGCTGCTGCCTATGAAAAACAGATGTATTTTTCCACATCTACCAGGGAGAGAGAGAGAGAGAGAGGAAGAAAGGAAGAGATAAAGAGCCAAGCATGTTTGTGTATGATCTGTGGGTGGAGAGTGGTATCTGGGTATTATAATGGTTGCCTATATTGTTTACTAATCCATACTGTCATATAGTAATTGCACATGGCAGTAGACATTTATGGCTGTGGATTGTCTACAACAACCTCTACATTGTTTGGAAACTGTTGGCCTTGTAATGTGGACATTGGGACATATAGGTCCTCAATACAATAATGTAGCAAAATCCACACTACAATGGATCCTGTCATTACACAATCATCCCAATGCCCACACAGAATACTGATGACACACACACTTACCTGTACTGAGTTTCAAACATCAACCTGGCTATGTATGGCTATTACAGCATTACGCAGTTATCACAATCACCACATAGCTTACATGTTGAAGAATTGTCCAAAGGTATCTTTAAAGGTGAGTGAACTCAGCAGCAGTGCTAAAGGAGAGGGTAAGGGAAATGTAGTAAGTGTGAATGTCCACAAAATCAGGGGTTAAGAAAGACACACACACACACACACACACACACACACACACACACACACACACACACACACACACTTTCTCACACAAACACACACATTATTGCAGTTGCCAGGAATGGGATTAGAACTCCCACCAAATTAGTTTGTTACACTACAGTATTACACACTTATTGTAAGCACCACAGTGCTTATAGGGCTGAAACGTGGCCAAAGGTGACTGACATCAGCAGGCATGCTAAAGTAGGGCAATGGGAGGTGTAGTGAGTGTGAATGGCCTCAAAATCACTCAACTCCACACACACACACACACACACACACACACACACACACACACACACACACACACACACACACACACACACACACACACAGACTTGCAGTACTGAGACCCATAGGTTCATTGTTTCCCAAGTGTATAGTAGGGGAATGCACCTGAAATCCTACAAGGCTAGGCCAAGGGAATACCTTGGCATCAGGCCACATGACAATAATCCGCAGTGTGGCTTAGGGGTGTGGTCCCTGGACTGGTCCCCAGAGGTGGGCATTGTATTCACCATCCACTCATCTGGGTTTCGATTGTGGGTGGCCAGTGATATGTACTGCTTCCCATGTATGCGATCTATATTCCATAACATGGATAGTGTATGGGTTGTGCACATGTCCGACATGCATTTTATTTTGGCGTGTGGAAGTGCAGTTGAGGTCTCTGGGGCATGTTGTGTGGACATATTGTTATCTTCTGATGTAGCACTCCTGACCTCATTTGGTGAAACCTGGCTATGTAATTGAGGTTGTGATTGCACCTACATTGACAGCATGATATAGGTATTCAGTGGAATTAGTGGTGTCTGTCCATACAGGGCATGTGTATAAGGCATGGTATTCCCTTTGTGTGGTATGTTTGCAAACTCTACAGTTGCTGCAGGTGTCCAGTGGGGAACATGGCAAAAGGGCCACTGTACACATTGACTGGGCTACTGAGGGGATGGAACAGGGTGCCATGTCCTTTTACTTGCTAGATAATACACAGTCAGGAGATGTAACACATCAAAATACTTTCTGATGTCAGTGACATTGTTGTGGTCAACAGGCATATAGTCCACTGCTATCACACCATGGTTGCTATCTGGGAGGCAATATGCAGGAAACTACCAATATAGTGGTTGTTGCCTAGTCAAGTGTGTTTGTGTGTGAAACATGGGTGGAGAGTGTTCTTTGAGTAACAGAAGAGTTGCCTATATTTTTCATCAAGCCATACTGTCACATGTAGGGCTGTGGATTGTCTACACCAACCACTCCGGTGTTTGCCATCTACTGGCCTTGTAATGTGGACATTGTGACATATACTAGGTCCTCAACATAATAAATTAGCAAAACCCACCCCACAATGGATCCTGTTATTGCACAATCACAGCAACCCCCATACAGGATACTGATGACAGACACACACACACGCACACACACACACACACACACACACACACACACACACACACACACATGCCAGTACTGAGATTCAAACCCCTACCTAGCTATGTATTGCTACTACAGTGCACCACATTCATCACGAGTGCTACGGAGCTAATAGGAGGGATGTTGTCCCAAGATACTTCTAAGGTGAGGAACATCACCAACCCTTGTAAATAGTGGCATTGGGTGATAGAGTGGGTGAAAGATCCCAAAAATAACTTTACCCTACACACACATTTACATTTACCAGGGGTGAGATTTAAACCTCTATCTAACAATCATTTCAGACCATTATGTTACGCATGTACCACATGCACCACTGACCTTATGCGGTTTAGGGTTGGCAACAGGTACTTCTGAGGTGTATGATATCTGCAGGACTGCTAAAATCAGGCACTGAGATTTGTACTGGGTGTAAATGGGGCCGATTTTTTTAAGGTACAGACATACATATGCACACACACAAACACTTGCCATGGATGAGATTCAAACCCTTATCTATGTAGTTATTGCTACTACATTGCTCTGCATTTATGGTATGCTCCATGGAGCTTACATGTTGGAGAACTGTGCCAAGGTATATTTGAAGGTGAGTAACATCAGCAGCAGTGCTAAAGGAGGGGTAAGTGGAGAGTAGTATGCGTGAATGTCCATAAAATCATCAAAGACACTCACACTCTCACACAAATGCACATAGCTTCACAGTTGCCATGTCTGGGATTAGAGCTCCTACCTAACTAGTTTTCTAAACTACAGTATTACACATGCAACACAAGTGCCACACAGTATATATGGTTGAAACTTGACCAGAAGGTTATTTCAATTTCAAGGTGACTGACATCAGCAGGAGTGCTAACATGGGCAATGGGAAGTGCAGTGTGTGTGAATGGGCCATAAATCATTCCTCTGAAAACACACATACACACACAAACACACACACACTCATAGATGAATACTGATTTGTACTATCACAAGCATCACAGACACTATAAGGTTGAGGGCTACCAAAAGGAATGTCTACAGTAATTGACATCAGCACATCATGTGAAATCGGCCAATTGGATGTGTGATGGGTGGGGCAGGCCTCATAATGGAAATCTCTATGTCTGTCTATCTCTTCCCCACATCTCTGTGTGTGTATGTTTGACATATTATAGTGTGTTGGCCTTGGATATGTATGAGTATTCCTATCCAATGTGTGTGTAAAGCATGAATGGTGTACAATGTGGTGTGTGTGTGTGTGTACAGACATCTGCAACTAACAGATATGTATAGTCCACCGTGTTGTCAGACATGGGCTTCATTTCTCTAAGTGTAGGAGCATGCAAAGTTTGACCTTCTGTATTGAGTGTGTGAATCCATTCCAGGTTGGGTTGTACTCCATTCCAGGGTTTGGTGTTCTACACCTACAGCTAGCAACCTGTTTCTGCAGGATATATGTGGATAGTTGACAATATGGAATCACAATGGGTGACAAATAGTGGGATACTGTAACTTTTGCTGTCTGTGCTGCTTGTGTTACATGGTTGGTGTTAGCAGAGATATTCAGACATATGCACTGTTTTAGACTGTAATGTATTATGTCATCAACTACAGACAGATATACTTATTTGCACACAGTTATTTCCTGGGAAATACAAGATGAATGAAGCTGTGTCCAGTATTGTGGTCTGCAGCCTACATATTCTTGCACACTCATGTCATTCTGTAGGGGTAGCTGCAGACACTTGTTGATGGGTCTGTGTAAATGGTCCAGCACCTTGGTACTATGGTGGCTGAGGATCCCCTTCTTGCACATATATTGACATAACAGAATGGCCATATTGGCTGTGGCCATACCTCTCAGTTGTACAGATTCACCCAGGTTACCCAGAGGCAAAACTCGTATATCTGGTCAGTTCCCCTTCACATTGTGGTTTACACGCAGGTTTGTAGCCACCTGTTACTAGGTTTGCAGGCAGGGGTAGTATGGGCACACACCAGAGTTTCAGACTTCACACACTCCATGACATCCATGCTTCTACACCCCCCCACTCTGTTATTCTACCCTCTTCCTAACATTATGCGAGCGATATCTAAGAAGTATCCCTATAGTTGGCCTTTCATCCCAGCAGTATTTAGGGGTTGGTCCACAGTTCATCCAGTAGGACATGGTGGGCATGCTACTGGGATTTGTCAACATGGCCCTGCATTTGTGTTCTGTTAACTGTGTTATGTTGTTAGTTGGGACCCCATGAGATACCATACAATGGCACTAAGGGTGAAGCACACACCTGTGACAGAAGATTGCAGGATATTTGGTAGTGATGCAGGCCATCTGTAGCAGGCCAGTGCATTTTGTCACTCCGACATTCCCAGGCTGTGAGCCAGTGGATTGCCCTGGGGTGACCGGGTAAGTTTGCGAGGTGTTAATAGCAGTAGTTCCTGTCCATATTAATCCATTGTTCTGGATGATGACAGGGTGCCGCCTACAGCTGGACAACACACCTGCATGGGACACCTCTTCAGCAAGCTGCATTCTGTGGGTATTCCCATACAGAAGTGGGGGTCATACGGTACTCATTCCCAACAGCAAGGATATGACCTGTGATAAACCTGTGGCTGATGGTGGGATGAGCTAAGTGCATGTGTGATATGGAAGCTACTTGTAGCTGACTCACAGATATACCTGGAACATTCCCCTTATGCTGCCTTGTGCGGGTATATAGGCAGTCTCTCATTACTTCATAACTGTGTCTTTTATGGTCTGCTAGTGACTAGCCAGACTACATCAGTATTCCATACTACACAGTCAACTAATGTGCTGCTAACCTGTATGTACAATTCCAAAGTTGTGTGCAGTTGACAGTTACATTTTATGTACTCCGTCTAGGGTACTTCCACCTGTGTACTGTGTGTATGTCTGGGCCCACATTCATGGCATGTCCATCTTTCAGATGGTGACAGATATTGACATCTAGAGAGTGAATATGGATGAATGCTGACATGGGTATTGCTGAGAAGCATTGTGTTTGGCACTGTAGTTGTTGGAACATGGTCCTGTCATCCACAGTACTGCCCGTAGGCCACAGAGACACACCCCTCCATGCCTACATGCTGACCACTTCCAGACAATATTGAACACACAACAAGCTAGCACATAGACCCCTGCATATTGTACACATGCAGCAATCTGTCCTGTAGATTGGGCCAGCTCGGGTAATATATGCTCCACTATTATTACACCTCACACATATGTTACTGCATTTCTACATAGGATTGGGGGGGCACACCTGATGACTTTAAACATTTGTTATGAATGTGCTGGTATTTCAGGTACTCTGTTGGCTTCCATTTCATTTTGTGTTTTGACCTATCATGCAGACTGGAGGCATATCAGTAGAGTACAGATGTTAGGTTTTATTGACCTACATTTCAGTTTCAGACTTCTTACCCTTCAGAACTAACATAAAACTGCCAGACCTATTGTAGTCTGTCTGTGTATGTCTGGAGGGGGGCTGTTAACCATTACCATCAATTGGAGGCCTTAGACCAGCCTTTCTTTATGGTCATCTACACCTGTCCTGCTGGCTGAAGCTGATGGTGGGTATGTGTGCCTCACTGACATGCATGTGTGTGTCCTATGGACACACATTTGGGCTAACACATGTACTGCAGTGGGATTTGTCACCTTGTCTAGCACTGCCTAGTATGTTGACACCAGTATTTGTTATGGATTTCATGCTGCCCATATAGGTGTCCACTATCTGCTGCCATCCCATTCAGCCACCTGATTACCTTGCATGCTCACATCCATACCATAGATACAACTATCAGAACATACTACTCCATTCAGCAATTGATAGGAAGAATGACTTACCTTGTGGCTGTATCAGCACTGAGGACAGTGCTGGAGGGCTGACTATATCAGATGCACATAGTACACTCCCTATGCATGGTAAAGCACAGGTAGTGTCATGTTTGGTATCCCTTTTACTGTGTGTGCAAGTCAGAGAGAGGTGTAATTCTCTGGGTCCCTACCATGTCAGTGTATGTGCTATGCGTTGCCTGTTTGTCAAGGCCTGGGCATACTGGGCATGCCTCCTTCTGCCAACATGGGCAGGATCAGTTGTTCCTCCTTTAAGTCCCTATGTGCCTGTGATGGCCTTGGTAATGGTGGGGGGACTGTGTGGCCTTGCCCTATGCTGTTCCTGCTGCAGCTGCTTCAGCAGGATCATATTGTGTAGCATGGCGCATACTATGAACATTTGTGTACATGTAGCTGGAGAGTACTGCAAGGCTCTACCGGATATGTCCAGGCTGAGGAACTGTGACTTTAGCATCCCAAACACATACTCTATTATGATTCTGGTTTGTGCATGTGCCTCATTATGGAGTTCTTGTTCAGGTGTGTGTGCATTTCTGATGGGTGTCATCAGCCACTGCTCCAGTGCGTAGCCAGCATCCCCCACTAGGTGGCTGTATGGGATGTCCCCACTGGCAAATGACTGGTACAACTGTGTCATATGCCAGATGTGGGAGTCGTGATAGCTTCCAGGTCTGCCAGCACACACATTCAAGATAATGCCCTGGGCATTGCACACAACTTGGCGGTTGATGGAGGGGAAGCCCTTGCGGTTTATGTAGACCCTACCCCGCTCACTGGGTGGTGTTTTGGTGTGTATGTGCATGCAGTCTATAGCACCCACTACCTCAGGGTATTCTGCTATTTGATGGAAGAGATGCATATTGCTGGTCAGCACCTCACAGGTGTTGGGGAAATATATGTGCTCACTGGCATGTGCTGACATGGCATCCAGGAACTGGTGGAGTACCCTGGATGCTGATGCCTGTGAGATCCCCATGATATCCCCAGTTGCCCTTTGGAAGTTACCTGTGGCTAGCATTCTTAAGCCTACACATACCTTGGTATCCACTAGGATGTGTTCCCCCTCTGTTAATTCTGTGTGTGAGGCATGGCCAGCACAGCTCAACAATTTGCTGTAGAATGCCCCTGTCCACTCTATAGTGCTCCACTACCTCCAGCTCATGTAGCCCTTGGTAGTTTACCCTGGGTCTGTACATTCTTCTCCTTCTCCTCACTGTGGGTTGGTATTCACATCCTCACCACCCTCAGCCTCTTGCACATATTGATGTATGATAGCAACAGCAGCCGCTAACATTTTGTTAGTATTCTCGGGTAATATTTCTTCACCTGTGTACACCGGTGGTGTAGAGTTTGTGGGGAAAAAACAGACTGGAACGTGTTTGCATAGTTTATACTAGTGTACTAGGCTGTTCTATGTGTAATTGGCTGATTCTGTTACATTTCACCTGCTAGCTAGTTCTCCTTAATTGCCTTCCTACTGCTGTTTTCCCTTCCATTGCCTTCTCGTTTAAACCCTGAGGCACAGTGCTCATACCCAGTGCTCAGATGTAAACAGAGCTGCTATTTCCTGTTTTTTTTTTTGTTTGTTTGTTTGTTTAAAACAAGGTGCACAGCACGCACACCTGTTTAGGCAATGTAAACACTGCTAGGCAGCCTCAGACACACCCCCTTCCTTAGCTGTGCTTAGCTAAGGGCAAACTTGGGCCACAGAGCTCCAATAAGCTTACAGCATGCATGACACTCCCTCTTATGAGGTCATCTGCCTCTTAAACTTATACAATGGTGTTGCTGCACCTACATGGTTGGGTGCAAGCTAACACTGAGAGGAAATCTGTGATTCAGTATCAATCCCCTCATTTGCATAAAACAGAATGCCAATTCATAGTTACCACACTCACACTGTGCCTTCCCCCTTAGCAACTACTATTCCCTGGTATTATTGTCTTATGCATGCCATTGACTATTATGGAAAAATGATGATTTGGGTTTAAAAGCTTATTTCCAACTTTTTTTCTTATTTTCAGGTCGATCCCGTTTGCACACCACTGCCCCACTCTTAAACAGCCGAAATCTGACAAAAAAACTTTGTTTTTTATAAAATTGCAACTATTTCTCATGCCAGTGGCCAGTGTAGTAGACACTGAATACATGCTTTCTTTTGAGCTGTCATATCTTCGTTTTGTAATTTGCAGAAATCTATTCAGTTAGTAACCAAATACATTTCTGTAGGTTACACTATTCCTGCAGACACCTGCCTGCTTCCTGGATCGCTAATTAGCATATAGCAGTGGTGTCCATGGAGGAATAGTGTAGGAGCACTCATGCACATCCTGGGAGCTTGTTCCTGGATCGCTCAGTTGGCCATATTGCGTGCAGCAGCTCTTGCACTATTCCTGCACTCCGTGCTGAGCTTGCTGAATCTGGGGAATGTTTATATATATAAATATATATATATATATTTTATATATATATATATATATATATATATATATATATATATGCTTCTTACTAAAATTGGTACACCTTGTTTGCTGTAGCATAGACTAGATCCAGGCCTGCTGAATCTAGCCTGGTTTGTATAACTTGAGCACTAATCCAGGCATTCTTTAAAGTATTCAACTGCATTTATTACTGCTTGGTAGTAGCTTGATTAAAGTGTAGCTATCATTCTAAGTCTTTTGGATTAAGCACTTGGGCTTCAGACCAGTTGTTTTACATTAGGAAGGTTTGTGGCCTGCACTGTGGTGGCAGGACAGGTAGCTTACATCCTTCTAAGTTGGGAACTGCTGATTGAGGGCTCACTGTCTGTTATTCTAAAAGTGTATTAGTTCTGGTTTAAGCACTTGGGCTTCAGGCCAGTTATTTTACATTAAGAAGGTTCGTGGTCTGCACTCTTGTGGGAGGAGAGTCTGGACTCTGCCCTTCTGAGCTGGGAATTTCTGGTTAAAGGCCTATAGTGCCTGCATATTTGAACTGTTTCTTACTGAAATTGGTACACCTTGTTTGATGTAGCATAGACTAGCTCCAGGCCTGCTGAATCTAGCTTTGTTTGTATGCTTGTTGTTTGTTTGCTTGTTATTTCCCTGAAATGCTAATTCCACCTAAAACGCGGCTTTTCAGCGCTTCTGTGGATCCCTAGTGATATCTGCATTGCTTACTGTATGTATTTCCTTGTTTCACTTGAAAGAAAGTTACTGTTTGTCATTTTTGCATTTAAGTTACCTGTAACACATTGCATTTAAGTTACCTGGCACTTGCTCACTAAAGCAATTATATAAGTCAGCACTAAAAAATTAAAAGCACTGCACCCTCACAAACTCCCCTTGAGTACATTGTTCCCCATTGGCCCTTTTTTTCAATTATAAAGGGATTCCCAATATTATTCTAGCATGTCCAAAGGTCAGTTGTCAATCTCCTCTCTGGTCCAGCTGGTGAATCTGGGAATCTTGAGGCAATGTTACAACTGCCTCATGTACACAGACAACCCTCTCCTCCTCCCAACAAATTCCAACACATGTGAAAGATGCAACCATATAGCCAAACTGGAGTCTAAGCTCTCTCAACTCATTACTGGCATAACCGGTCAGGAGGAGAAGGAAACCACACTCACTACAATTCCAGTCTCACATAGACCTACCATGACAGCAAACCAAACACATAAACACACAAAAACATACTCGGAGGCTCTAAATAAAAATCTGCCTAAGCAGCAGAGACCTCCAAAGCAGACAACCAAGAAACCACTACCCCAAAACAAAACACGTGCAACACATAGCTCACAAAGCCAGTGTGCCAAACAATCACAGCCATTAAGGCTAAACAACACACCTGATACACTTGTAATAGGTGACTCTATCGTTAGGCACACTGATGTTCTGCTCACCAGGCTGAACAAGGAGAAGGTCACGGTGAGCTGCCTGTCAGGCGCTAGGATCCGCCACATAACACAAGCACTCAGGTCACTCCAAGGCAAGTACAAATATGACTCAGTCATTGTCCATGCTGGTGTGAATGACCTGAGATGTACCTCCCTGGACTACATGAAAAGAGACATAGAGGAGCTCTCTGAGCATGTAGCCCAGGCCGGTATGACCCTGACCTTGAGTAGCATCTTACCCTCACCAAGAATGATGCCACGATATGAAGACAAGATGATCAATTTCAATAATTGGCTTAAGTATTTGTGTCATTCAAAGGGGATCCAATGCCTGTCAGCCTGGGATGACATGCTCGACAAGCCACGATGCTTCGCTAGGGACGGCTTGCACCTGTCACCCCTGGGCTTTCGGATATTGGCAAAGGCTCTTGCTACCCCCATAGAGCCTTTTTTAGGCAAGGCTCAAAAGACAAACCCACCTTCATAGGTATCACAAGGGATAAGAAACTAAGAGTAATGCTACTCAATGCCAGAAGTCTAAACCTCAAGATGCATGCACTTGAAACTCTCCTTAGCATGGAGAACATCGATATCTGTGCAGTAACAGAAACCTGGTTCAAGGCTCCCGAGGGCATCCCAGCACTACCAGGTTATATCTCATACCATGCTTTTCAGCTCCAAAACTTGGACCGAACCACAAAAGGAGGGGGAGTATCAATGTTCATCAAAGATACCCACACCAACAGGTTGGTGGCACAGCACGAAGCATCAGAGACTATCCATGTGCAACTAACAGTGGGTAAAATTGCCTTCCAGTTTATAGCCTGCTACAGACCACCCACCCAAACCCAGGAACCCCACTCGGCCTTCCTGAGAACACTGGAAAATATGAAGGTTTCCCCAAACACCATTATATTGGGTGACTTCAACTACCCAAACATAGACTGGGAACATTACTCTAGCTCCAACACCCTAGCCCAAAGGTTCCTAGAATTTATAAACTCAAATGCTATGGAACAACTTGTTACCACTCCAACAAGAGGTGAAAACATACTGGACCTGATCAACACCAACATGGAGACTCTATGCTCCAGACCAGAAGTGTATCCCTCACTGGTAAGATCAGACCATAAACTAATCTCACTGGATATTCACATCCCGACTCCACCCCCTGCCCAGAAAAGCACAGTGAAAAACTTCTCTAAAGCAAATTTCACACTCCTCAAAACTGAGGTGGAATCCTTCAAAGCCCCCGGGCCTGTGAAAAATATGGCCCAGACTGCAGAATCCTTTATAAACGCATTCTATGAACACTTTCAGGAATGCATGGATCATGCAATCCCAAATAAAACCAAGACCCAATCCTCCAAAGGCAGACGTCCTGTCTGGTGGACCCCAGCCATAAACAAACTATACAATAGAAGGAGGAAGCTACTACATGATAGAGCAAAATCCCAAAAAGGGAAGGCATCTCTGATCAGTATTAGTAAAAAACTACGGGCACTCATAAAATCGTCTAAGGCCAGCTTCGAGAGAAAAATTGCACATGACACTAAGGATAATCACAAGGCTTTCTTTAGTTATGTTAGGAACCTGGGTGGGAATTCCCAGATATGCTCAGAATTAGTCCAAAATGACAAAAAATACACCGAACCCACAGATTGAAAACTCCCCCCCTCCCCACCAAAAGGACAAATATCTATCCCAGCAGAGTGCTGCCCCCCTGACATCTCAGATGCTCAGGTAAGAGCCGCCCTCTCCAAAGCAAAAAACACAGCATCAATGGGACCAGACAGTGTCCCGGGCTGTGTCCTACATGAACTCCAAGAAGAGCTAAACTCAAACATAAAACTACTGTTCAATTTCAGCCTTACTACAGGATATGTACCCAAAGAGTGGCGTACAGCAACAGTGGTCCCTCTCCACAAAGGTGGTGCCTCAACGGATCCTGGAAACTATCGCCCCATAAGCCTGACTAGCTTGGTCTGCAAAGCTATGGAAAGGATCATCATGGACCTCATAAATAAAGATATTGGGGACCTACAGACACTGGATCCTACCCAGTTTGGCTTTGTTAAAGGCAGATCCTGCCTCTTAAACCTGGTCGATTTCTTTGAAACAGTCACCAAGGCCATTGACGAGGGGAAGGTGGTCCACACAGCCTACCTGGACCTCGCAAAAGCCTTCGATACATTACCCCACTCGGGCATTATAGATAAGCTCACCAGCTTAAATATAAACGCCTATGTCACTAGATGGGTTGCAAACTGGCTCAAGGACAGAACCCACATGGTTAGAATTGCTGGAGCTATGTCAGACTCCAAACCAGTTACAAGTGGCATCCCACAAGGCTCAGTCCTGGGACCTGTCTTGTTCGGTATATATTTCTTGGAGGTACAGGCCAACACAGAAGGACTGTGACTGACCAAGTTCGCAAATGACTGCAAACTGGGTGCCATAATCGACTCTCCAGCCAAGACAAGCATCCTCCAAAAGGGCCTCATAGAAACAGGCAACTGGTGCCAGAGCCATGGCCTCAAGCTAAATGCCAAAAAATGTATAGTCATCCCCTTTGCCAAAAACAAAGTGCCCACAAATTACCACATAGGTGGTAATCCATTAAGTACAGAAGAAGTAATTAGGGACCTGGGGACCCAAGTTGATAGCAATCTCTCATTTGACAACCACGTGGCCAAAGTGGTTAGAAAAACATTTTATATAGCCCACCTAATCATGAAGGGATTCACATCTAGATCAGGGGAGGTCATTGTGCCTCTTTACTCATCCCTCATCAGGCCCATAATTGACTACAATGCCCCTTTTGGGATGTACCTTACCAGACACCTGCAGCAACTGGAAAGACCCCAAAAGTACCTCACCAAGAGGATCAAAGGGCTCAAACAGATGCCATATGCTGCCCGGTTAAAGAAACTCCAGCTCTACTCAGTGGCATACCGCCTGCTCAGAGGTGATTTGTGCCTGACGTATAAAGCCATGTCCAACCCGGAATTAATGGACATGCTGCACCTCAAAAAATCAAAATCCCATCGAGCTACACGCTCGAGAGACTTGAACCTCAGCACTGAAATAAATAAGACATGCTGGAGGGACAGATTCATAACCCAGAGGCTCCGTTCACTCTGGAATAAAATCCCAGTCCAGGTTAGGCAGAGTCCCTGTCTTGATGAGAGGATGGGAGATCGTAGGTTTACCCCTGGGATCTCTTCTGTGTCCCTACTAGACAGAGGCACAGTAAACTAACCTCAAAAGGGCTATCTTCTGTGACCTACTATACAGTGGCACAATCAACTAATCTAAAAGGGTGGCGAAAGCCAAACACACTCTGGCTAGGCTTATAAATGCCCTTGGGCAGATAGCCTAGTATCACCCTATGAACCTATGAACCTATGAACACAGAGTGCAGACTAGAACCTCCAGCCTTACATGCGAACGACAAATAAGTAAGCACAGTGCCAAACAACAATACTGCAGAAAAAGTATAATGTGGCTGTGTAATTAACCAATAGTATACACCCCACCAACACACAAGAAATAGGATCCAGTTGTCAAAGAACACAGTCCATGTCAGAAGCAACATGGACAGTTTCTCAGGTATACAACACAGATGTGTGACATGTAGTGGCAAAACATAAGCCAAACACAAACAAGGCTCATCACACAAACCCACACCAATGGCATGGAATATTAAGTGAAGGGTTATACATATATGATTAATAAAAGGTAAGAAATGTAAGTCTGTGCACAGGCAGGAAGCATACCAATGTGTGGGTAAGATACAACACATAACTACAACATAGACACTTATGGAATCCATGCAGCTGGCATGACTTTGTTTATATATGCCATGCATGTGTATTATACCCAATATGGGGAAACAAGATCATATTGTACTAATACACCCATATTGTAATTATGATAATTTACAGGGAGGTGAACATGCACATATACATGTGCCATGTATATGTGAAACATATAGACCAAAGCTATAAGCTGAACAGGAGATGGACAACACCATCTAACATCACTGAGGAAATGCTAGCTAGAGAAAACAAGCACAGAGCAAAGCAGGAGAACCATAACTAAGGAGAGACCTTGCACATGCAAGTGTCTACAACACAAGATAGACTACAAGTCCTTATAAGGTACATTGAAGCAAATGGCTGTCTGATGTGTGCAAACTGAACTGGGGATGGATATAAACATGTTTGTGTACAAATGACACAAACACCTCAGTAATGTGTAACAGTTATAGGATTGCAGAATTATAGGATTATAGGAAGTTATTAGACTAATGGCCCCAGGGCCCTTACAAGCCTAGCCAAATTGTATCCTTTTTACTATGATCAGCACCTATTGCTCCTGTCCAAGAGGGACACAGGTGGAACCCCCTGGGTGAATTTATGGTTACCCATCCAGTTATCCAGATTGTGTTTGAAGAGGGCCAGTGAAGTGCTCTGTTTGATGTGAAGTGGGAGTCTATTCCAAAGGTGTAGTAACCTCTGCAAGACAAATCTGGCCCTACAGCAGGTTTATTGATGTCATATACCAGGTTTAGATCTTTAGAGCAAATAACCCATGTGCCATTTGACTTGCGGATGTACAGCATTTCCAATAAAGTGGGGTCAGTGATCACCTTATATGCAAGACAGAGATCGCCTCTGAGTAGTCTGTATGAAACTGAATAAAGTGATAATGATTTCAGCTAATCCACATAGGATAGCTCCAGAAGACCTTGAATGTTCTTTGTGAGGAACCTTTGTGATCTCTCCAATTGCTGCAGATGCTTTAAAAGGTACATGTCAAGAGGGTCATTGTACTCAATTATTGGCCTAATGAGTGAAGAGTTCAGGGATGTGATAACTTCATTTTATCTTGAGGCAATGCCCTTACTTATGAGGTGAGCCATATAGAATGCCCTTCTTACCACTCTGGAGATATGGTGATCAAAGGCAAGGTTGCTGTCAACCTGAGTTCCCAGATCTCTCACCAATGAGTGCATACTTAGGGTATTGCCATTGATGAGGTACCTTCCAGGAACATTGGTCTTGCCAAAAGGGATGATAATACATTTTTTGAACTACATTCGAGACCATGACTTTGGCACCAATAATTTGTTTGTGTAAGACCTTCTTGAAAATGCTGACATCAAATGGAGAGTCTATGACAGCATCCAGTATGCAGTCATCAGCAAACTTTGTCAGACACTGTCCCTTGGTTTTAGCTTGTACTTTACAGAAATAGATTCCAAACAGTAGAGGCCCCGGGAATGATCCCTGGGGACCACCACTAGAAACAGGTCTGCTGTTGGAAGTGGATTCCCCTAATTTGACTGTAGGAATTCTATCAGAGACAGTTCACAATCCACCTTACAATATAAGGGTTGTGGTCTAGCTGGGTGAGTTTGTCAATGATGCTGGAGTGAGGGATAGTGTCAAATGCTTTGGCCAGGTCTAGGTAGGCTGTATTCACAGATTTCCCCTAGTCCAAGGCCCTTGTGACTGTCTCAAAGAAATCCACCAGGATTAACAAGCATGATCTCCCCTTGAGAAATCCAGACTGGGTAGAATCTAGTGTTTGGCAATTACCTATATCTTTGTTGATAAGGTCCATGATGACTATCTCCATGGCCTTGCAGAGAAGGCCAGTTAGGCTAATAGGTCTGTAGTTCCTGGGATCAGTAAAAGCACTACCTTTATGCAGGGGGATAATGGTGGCTATTTTCCATTCAGCTGGGGTGAAGCAGGTGCTTAGACTGTGATTGAAAAGAGTAGCCAGTGGTGTTGCTAATTCTTGTTTGAGCCCAAGTAGGATGCAGCCTGGGATGTTATTAGGTCTCATTGATGCTGTGTTTTTGGCCTTAAAGAGGGCATTTACAACCTGCTCTTTAGGGGTTCAGGCACCTAGGTGGTGCTACACCCCACTGTGAGACAGCTGGATGTGGACACATGGCAGTATGGCAGTTTAGCTGCAGTGACAAATGCCTGCAGACAATTCCCTGTGGGAATAGAGGAACCCCCTGCACCCTAACCACAGGTGGGAGACACAAACCCCCTATGTGATACACTCTACACCCCTCTAGAAACCACCATGTGCAACTGTCAGTGGAACATGTGCCTGGCATAGGATGCCAAGTGGGCATCAAAGTGGTAGTGTGAAACCTGTGTGCTGTGGGCAAAGCCTTTATTAACACAATATGTAAAGTGATGTCTGCAGTGTTTGGTGCATACTAAACCCTGATATAATCATAATTTATAGAAATGTGCCACAGCACGGAGAAAATCCTGCACATCACTGTAGTCACACTTATGTTGCAAGATGTGCTTTAGATGATGCTCCCTTACAACAATAGCCTTCCTACGTGGTGTCACAGGCATCCCCCTCAAAAGAGACTCTCATCGTGTATCTGTCAGATTCTGTTCCTGTTGCAGAACAGACAGAAGGTCAGATAGCTGCACAGTAGGGTGTCCCAGTAACACCTTTAGCTGACGATGCCATGCCTCTACCTGGTTATTAGTCCACAGGAAATCCATGTCAGAGACATCATACACATTCCAAAACCTCAAAGGATAGAATGATGGTAGTCGTTGCTGTGCAGAGCAGTGTGATGCATACTTGTCTAGTCGGCCTCGCACATAATGATGATACAGAAATACACCAATAGGCTGTGCACAGTCAGGTAACGTAGCCACAATGTCCAGAAATGCAGGGGCAACATCTTCCACTGGTAAGAATGCCAATGCAATTATCTTGCGTACGGCAGTTGAGAAAGCAGTGTCCATACCATAGAGGGCCACAAGGTGGTGATGCTGGATCTGGTGCCAAATGATCTGTGCAAAGTGGAAAAGGCACCCCTTCAGAATAGTCTTAGGGAATGACTTACGGCTGGCATGGATCGCTGCCTTCTCAAAATCAGTCATAATATACTGTGGAGCCAGGGTGCACTCCTGTTCTGCAGCCATACCCTTCAGTATCTCCCACATACTGGTGTATGCAGACTCTGACTTCCTTGTCATGAGACAGTACACCAGTGGGACAATCCTTGTTGAGGTGAGGGTGCCAATACAGCCATGTAATGTATACAGCTGGCGACATATATCAGCCCATGTAGGAAAGGTGCCATCCCCAAGAATGATGTCAGATCTGCACATATCAGTTAGATTCTGTGCCATTGTAAGTAGAACCAAGGAATCAGTCCCATCCATATCAGACCTTCTACGGAGGATAAAGCTGCCACTACGGTGTGGATACTGCCTGACATCAATATCCGTGAGTGTTACTGGAGGTGTGGTCATGGATGCCCGCGCCCTCTGCCATACCCTGGTTATGCTACAATGCAGGGTAGCATGGCAAGGCATCTCTTGTAGTACATTTTCATCTGCTGAGCCTAGGACACTCTGCATTACCAAGCTTGGCAAGTCATTGCCAGTTACTGCCATCTGCCGCAGTTCTGCTCGCAGTATAGCCACCTGGGCTATTGTTGCATCAGGCCCGTGCTGGTGTGGCAGTGATTTCAGCAGTTCCTCCCCCTCATCCTGATGAACAGTGATGGCACGACCTCTGCAGACCTGTACTCTCCGCTCGATACATGCCCAGTACCATTTAGGTGGCACTTCACGCTCTAAATGATAGAGGTATCCCTCCACTATCAGCATTGGTTTGCCCTGTTAGCTGGGCACTGTGCTGTATCTGTTGCCAAGCTGACCAGGGCTATACAGGTACATAGATTCCATCAAGGTAACGCCACTTGTTGATGGCCTCTCAGTATCCTTCACGGCCAGTGTAGCTGGGAACAGGATGTAGAGACGTAACTGGTACAAGTCACTATCAGATATTACAATACTTGCTGTACACCACCCTGTGTTGTATCCTGTATAGTAGTGCTGCCTGCCACAGTTCCTTGTGCAGCTATCTGTACTCCACCTTGCTCTGAATACCCATCCTGCTACCGTTTCACTATGTGCAGTCTACACAGCTATGGGGTTGACAAGTGCTTGTAGTGTGGTAATCATCTACACGACTTGCTTGCAACACACTTTCTATATGTACTGAACAGGTCCCCTTTAACTCCAAGCTGTTCCTGCTGGCCAATCAGGGTGTGTGGCCAAGTCTCAGTTTCAGTGACAGAGGTTACATAGGGAAGTTAATCAGTGTTGCACCCTTGTCTGCCTACGTGGGCCTGCATACTTCTGTACCCCAGCTCCAGCAAACAATGAATGGATTTGCCAGCCCCTGCAATACACACATGCTGCTGTTGACAAGGTGTAGGATTTACACTCCTGCCTGACAGTGTTCCCTTATCACAATATTTATTCCCTGCTGTTGGCTTGGTAGTATGTGTTTGCTTGAGTTCCATGTTCCCACCTGCCATTGCACTAGGGGGGCTCTAGCAGAACAGTTGCTGTTTGTTGCAGTCATGCCTCTCCATCACTATGTGTTGGGCATGAAATGGAAATATTCCCAACAGTTGTACTCACTGGCACATTATGTTTATCATGCTGTGACATGCTTAGTTGCTGTTACACCAGGTCTTACAGTAGCATGTGCTTTCTGAGGGGTATGAAGTCTGAAACCCATTTGTCTGTTGCACTACACTGCTGGATATCCACATATGTGTGGTATTTCAGTTGCATATATTCTGCGTAGCTCAGGGCTGTTTCTGCTTTGTTATACTCATAGACTGTATTTACAGGGACATGCTATTTGGAAATGAGCATGTACATACACTCTGCTGTAGCTGCAGCTACTATGGATTTTATTACTTGCTTCCTGGGAGTATTTAGTGTGCGGGTTTGTGAGGACTTCTGTTGATCTACAGGTAAGTTGCTTTACTTTATTTATTGGATGTATTTCTGTGCTTTGTGTTTACATGTGGATTGGTTTTGTTTTACGGCTTTACTTGCGTTTGTTTGGCTTGACGTCTTTTTGGCATTCCGCACCTGTTTACTGTGTTGGCTTGTAGCCCACGTAGCTGCTTTAGGGGTTATCTCTGTTTCTTTGTTTTCCCACCGACGTAGGTTCCAACAGTCTATCTCACTTTTGGCCGCACTGCTCTACAGTCTAGCGGTGCCGTGGCCTTCCTGTTTTGGCATTGTAGCTTGTGTGCAATCGTCTCGCGATCTACAGACCGGAACCCGCTCTTTAGAGAAACAAGGTAGAGGACAGGTGGTAGGGATGTCATGAAGTACATGTGACTGGGGCTGGGGAGTGAAGTTTTCACCAAACCTGTTACCTAGCAGGTTAGCTATGTCCACTGGCTCAGTGTATGTGTTACCATTAACTATTTTATTTTTTATTATTTTTATTTTAAATTTGTTTACCGGGCTAGTCCAACTGGATACATGTCCATTTTCAGCAGAGGCCCGGGGAGTTAAGCTCCAAGCTAGGATAATGAAATTAACACAATAACATCTAAGGATATATGAGCTAGATAAAAACTATTAACAGTATGTATAACAGGTTATCACAGTAAAATGTACAGTGCAGAATACATGCATAGCAAAGGATGCAAGTACAATCTAAAATTGACAGTGCAGAATACAGGCATAATAAAGGCATGTAAATACAATCAAGGTAGTCAAGAGATAATTAGTAACATATTTTAAAAAAGGAAGGAGTTGCTTTTAATGATTAGATGGGTTAGGAAGAGTAGAGTATATAGAGACACTTAGACTAGTCAGGTTTAGAGCATGGGCATAACCAGTCTGTTTTGAGGAATACTTTCAATTTGTTTTTGAAACAGGATAGGGAGGGAGGTGTGGAGAGTTCATTTGGAAGGAGGTTCCAAGCTTTTCCAACTATATCAGAAAAAAGGGAGTCACCAGCTTTATTGTTTGTTTTAGTAGTATGTACTAGAAGTTTCTGAGAAGACCTTAAAGATTGTAGGTTTTTATAGGGAGTGATTAGTGTGGAGAGAATAGGTGTTTTGGAAGGTTTGTAAAGAGTGTTGTGGGCTATAGTTAGTAGATGGAATTTCATTAGATTTTGTAGTTCAAGCCATCCTAGCTGCTTTAAATTAAGGCAGTGATGGGTTCTAAATGAGTTTCCTGTTGCAAATCTGGCAATATTATTGTAGGACATTTCCAATTTGTTAACATTGTGTTTAGATAGTTTAGTAAAAATAGGTGAGGCGTAAAGAAGAGAAGAGATTAGATGAGTGTGTGCTATAGTGGTTTGAGCTGAAGGTAGGAGAAAGGATTTTATCCTATAGAGAGAACCTAGCTTTTTGTTTACAGTTTTTATAGTATTGTTAATATGGATGTCAAAGTTCATAGTATTGTCAATGGTGACTCCTAATAGTTTGGTGGATGGTTCAGGGGATATAATGGTTTTATTGGTAGAGTTAACTGAGAAATCCAATGGAGGGGATTTCTTAGTAGGAGAGAAAAAGAGGAGTTTAGTCTTTTTGGGGTTTAGGAGAAGGCATCTATGTGTGAACCATTGCTCAACTGTGTTAAATACTTGTTGGGTAAGATAGAGAAGTTCAGAAGGGGAGGGGGCTGAGCATATCATTGTAGAGTCATCTGCATATTGTATGCATGTAGCTTGGGGGATGGCAAGGTGAAGGTCATTGTTGAATACGGAAAAAAGTAGAGGTCCAAGGATGGACCCCTGAGGGACTCCGAGGTTGATGGGTAGGTGAGTAGAGCGAGACTTGTGCCATAGTGCAGCCTGTTGTCTTTTATCCAGGTAGGACTGGAACCACTTTATGGAGGATGTATCCAGTGACAGGGATTTCAGTATAGTGATGAAAATTTGATGATTTACCATGTCAAAAGCTTTAAACAGGTCAATGAATAGAGCAGAAGAGAGTTTGTTAAGGTTGCGGTTGTTGTTAATATAATATGGGAAAGAAAGGCAGTAGTAGTGCTGTGTGAGGGTCTAAGACCATGTTGACAGTTGGCTAGTAGGTTATTATGTATTAGATGGTCAAGTAATTGTCTGTGAATGCATTTTTCCATGATCTTTGTCAGAGGTGAGAGGAAGGCAATAGGGCGGTAATTGGACAGTTCAGTGGATTGTCCTCCTTTGTGGAGGGGGATAATATTTTCCATAAACTGGGGATATGACTTTCAGTAATAGTTCTATTGATCAGGATAGAAATGGGACAGGCAATAGCTTTGGCAGATTGTTGTAGGAATTCAGCAGGTAGTTGGTCTGCTGAGGGGGAGCATGGTTTCAGTTTCTGTAGAAGGGTTAGAATAAATGATGTTGGGATGAGTTGAAAATGAAAAGTAAGAGGTAAGGTTGATTCTTTGGAAGGTAGAATTACCAGTTCAGCACATATTTGAGCCTTACCTTTTAGGTTACAGGTATAACTAAAGAATGCCTTATGGTGGTCGTTGGTTGAGGAAGTTAGCTTGGATTCATAGTTTGCCTTGGAGGATTTCACAAGAAGTTGAATTTGCTTATTTAAACTGAGGAGGGAGTGTTTACATTTTAGAGCCTACTCCTTCTTACATTTAAACAGCAGTTTCTTCCTTTTATTTAAAGCCTGTTAAGGATGGTTGTTCACCAGGTAGGTCTGCTTTATCTTGAAGAGCTTGTTTTGGTCATAACAGGTATTGCTGAGTCAATGCAGTTATACAGGTGCTTGTATAGGGCATTGATGTAGAGCTCGGCATAGTAACTGGTTCTGTCTGAGGAGAGAGGTGCAATGAAGCTATTTATACCGTCCCATAAGAAGTTATAATCTGCTTTAGAGAAGTTTTTTAGTCTCATTACTGCTAGGGGAGGGTCAAGTGTGATAGTTACCTCAAATGAGACTGATTTGTGGTCAGATCTCACCAGGGATGAACTCAGAGTGGGGGAGCTACAGTGGTCTGATGATATTTGTAAGCACCAGGTCCAGAATGTTGGCACCCCTGGTGAGATTGTCAACTAGCTCATCCATGGAATTGGAGCTGACAAAATCAAGAAACATTGGGCATGTGAGTTTGAGCACAAGTAATTTGCCCAGTCAATGCTAGGGTAGTTAAAGTCACCCAAAAATGTGGTGTTAGGAAGTATCTTAATAGACTCAAGTTGAACCAAATAGGTAGACTGGGTATCCTGATTCATGGTGGGGGTTCTGTAGCTGGAATAGGTGTCCTACCAACAGTTAATTGTACCTGCAGTATCTCTAGGGTGTCATACTGTTTGACCAATCTGGAGGTGTATTTATCCTTGTTTAATATTGATACACTGCCTCCTTTAGTTTTCTTCCCTTCAGTTTGTGGTATGAACATGTGGAAGGAGGTGTTACCTGGTATGGCTGGGGTACTTCCACAGCCTTGAACTAGGTCTCCATGACTGCACAAATGTCTACATCCTCCAGGGTGATGACTGCTTCAAGTGAGTGTAGTTTCACACTAAGACTCTTAGCATTTAGTAACATGACCTTGAGATTGTTTTTCACTGGCATTTTTACGTTGGGAGTTTTGTTGTTGTGACACCACCTAAAAACAGATGATGACATAATACACAATGGAAGTAGGTTTGAATATCACATAACCATATATACCACCATGCCAACAAAATACAATGGATGGTGCACTAGTCATCAGTAATATTTATATACATATATATGTACATGTGTAAGACTCATCAAAGGACAGCCCTATGTACACAAATATTGCACAACCAAATGGAATAAGTGCACATAACTAGGTACAAATAACAAGATCAGTTGTGTGTTGATAATATTAGGGCAATACACATGTACAGCCCTGTAAATCAATGCATGTGTAACACAAATGCATACACATGGACATGTATGCCAACTTGTGTATACATGTCGCAATATAAGCTATGAGCAAGAAGACTTGTTAGTGGAGATACAGAGAAAAAAGGAAGTCCTTAAGGATGCTATACAAAGCATTACCTCTGTGTGTTCAATAAGGGACCTTTAAATGTCAATCTAGTATGTGAAAGATACATGTGTAGATGTATGTCATATTAGACTAAACCAACATTGTTATAAAAATGTGTAGTACATGGTACAATAATTGCCAGTACATGGCACACATAAGGCTATTGTTCCAGTGGGACAGCATGATCCAACAATGTTTGATATGATACATAATTAAGGACATGTTATGTTGTGTTGACAGACATATGGCAGCAAAAATAAACACACAATGGGTGTAATACATACACAGGGATAATATGTCCATATAAACATACTTGACTGACCTCATTGTGTTATTTGAGAGGAATGGGAATAATATAATATGTGAGTTGCTGTTATCCCTTCAAAGTATATGCACAAACAACACAAGCAGAACAATTGTGTCCTAGTCACATTATACCAGCTGTGACAGCCATATCTGTCACATACAGGGCTAGTGTATTCAAACAGAACAATATTATGCTGCACTGCATGCACAGGTGTACACACACACAGACACACACACACACAGACACACACACACACACACACACACACACACACACGCACACACTGAAGGAATAGCACCCCTGCCCATAAACAGCAATGCATGCAGCAATGGCAGCATATGATAATCATGTAAATAATAACATTTGCCATTTGCTGATGTGTGTCATACTGCAGCAGCAAGATAAAGTCACATACTGTATATATAGGCAGTGCTCATCATGACAGTTGTCCAAAAAGCACAACAGCAGTATGGGATCCTTGCAAAATTGTGTCTGTGACATACAAATTGGAATACGCAAAACACTAAGGTGGCAACGTTACAAAAGTGGAGCAAACAGATAATAATTTCATCCTTGAAGGACCACACTGACAGGGTCAAAAATCATGAAAAATCTCACTACAAAGTACTGGAAGGAGCCAAGCATGCCCCACACAACTTCCTGAAAAATGATGCCTGGTCTCTTATTTGTGCCTAGAATACATCAGTCATCAAATCCCATATGTGGTCCCAAAAGTCTTCTGACAGGTGCAGTGATAAATGTCTTTGACACTGATTTGCAGGAACAATGGCATTAGCAGGTCCTGGTCTGTTTTTAACATTATCATCATCTCCGTCCAGAGGTAAGCTGTCATCTCCTTGCGTTGTTTTGGTAGAATACAGTCCTATTGTCACTTACTTATGTTCATATTATGCTGTATAAAACAACTGAAACATGTTTTCATGCATATGCTATTTGAAATTATCTTCATTACAATCTGTCTGTTAATGAAGATGGAGGTAGACTTCAATGATATGCATGCATATGGGTGCATATCCATAACTAACAAGGAAGTTTACCCATATGCAGTTGTATGGCTACAAGCAAACCAGCCGAAATAAACTACAGATACAGATGGAACCAACATATATCCATAGTTATTGCAGATTAACCTAAAACATTTGACAGATGTTTCCAGAGACTGGCACCTTATCAGGTTGTCTGCAAGTTGTATGTTCAAGGACTAATTTATTGATACCTTCTGATGCCTAATCATATAGTAGTAGATGTGATTATGTTCAATAGGTTCATAGGTTTGTAGTTATATACTGGGCTAATAACCACCAGAGTCTTTATAACATGTAACACCCAATTGTGCCTCTATGTATCATTGGTGTTTATTAGAGGAGTATGTTAGGAACTTTATACAGGTTATGTGGACCTCGATATGTTAGTTTGGGTATTACTGTCTGCCTGTGTCTACCAGAGACATGGGGGGCAGACCTGGAGTGAATTTTTGATTTTCCATCCATTGATCAAGTTTAAACTTAAACAAGGTTAGGGATGGACTCTACTTCATATGGTTATTCCATAGCATGGGGATACTCTGAATCACATATCTGTATTGCCAGCATGTCTTATTTATGTCGCAAGCAACATTTAAATCCTTGGATCTAGTAGTTCTGATACTGTTCATTTTGTGAACATGCAAAGGGTCCATCAGAGTTGGGATCTGTGGATGCCTTGCATGCCAGTTATAGATCACCTCTCAGTAAACTGAAGGAGACAGAATATAGAGATAAGGTTTTAATGCAATCCTTACAGGACAATGTGTTTATACCCGGGATTCTCATGGTAAGGAAACTTTGTGGGCATTCCACCTGTTGCATATGTTTGGTCAGGTACATGCAGATGGGGGCATTATACTCAATTATGAGTGTGCTAAGACCATTTCTGTCTCTTCTCCTGCTACTATACTCCCTACTATGTCTAATATTTGCTCTCTTTGTTGCTATACTCCGTACTGTAGCTAACTTGCTCACAAGTCAACTGTATAAAGTAAAAAATGCAACCCCTTCTAACAATGTTCATCATTATGTAATGCCTCAACCTAAAACTGCAAAAGATGTGTTCAGTCTGTGTAAATATGTTAACTGTTAAGCTTCAATGCTATGTTACTAGTCACTGTTAAGTTTGGTATTATGTAAATTTGAATGCTTCTGTATACACCTTATATGTTGCTTAAAATTTAACTGTGGAGCTTTTCTCCCTAGGCTTCCACTGAAAATGAACATGCATCCAGTCGGACTTTCCTGGTAAAGAAATGTAAAATAAATAAGTAAATAAATACGGTCTGAACAAAGTGGCACTATGACTTCCATGGACCTGGATGCCATGCCCTTATATACAAATTGGGTGACATAGAATGATTTTTTTTACTATCTTGGCCGCATGTTGGTCAAAGGCCAGATTACTGTCTACATATGTTCCCAGATCCATGAATACCGCATCAACTGTTAGGAGTGTCTTATCAATGGAGTAATTAGCCTGGGTGGCAGTTTTCCCAAAAGGCACTATAGTGCATTTCTTAGCATTGAGTTTTAGTCCATGATTTTGGCACCAGTCATTTGTCTGTGTTAGACCTGTTGTGAGGTGGGATATAGGCAACATCAGGATGGTTTAGCATTTAGATTTATTATTGTCGTGGCATGTAGCTATGACTGCATAACTGGTCATTTTCATACTATGATGTTTTACTGCCTTGTCTCTGCATAATTTTCAGTAGTTGTATTGTTTATCATATCATGATGGTCACAGTTGTGATGCTGTCTGCCACTGATAGTGATAATATCTGTGATGCAGCCTACATGCTTAAGGTAGAATTGACAGACATGTTCAGAAGTACATGTAACTGTGACAACACCGTTGTGATAGTATTGAAGTCGTGGACAGTGGTAATGCATGTGCCCCTTAATATCCAATAACACTGGTTCAAATCCCACCTCTGCAAGTATGATATGTGAAAATGGATTAACAGCTGTGCACATGTATGCTGATGATGTTAGACCATATTTATGTTCATCAAACTTATCTGTAAATGATGGTGGTATAGATGACATAGATTGTTTTGCATAGCAATGCACTGTAAGTGAGAGGTGAGGCATTAATTTGATATATGCTTTGAACATTGTCATGCTAATATGTGAATACATATATAAACTCTAAGATTTGCATATCACCCTGTCTTGCAGATGTTAAATTGCAATAGGAGGGACAATTTTATACCTTGAAAAAGTGAAATAATCATAGAAGATCTGTACCAGCATAGCCACAACCAGCTAGGATGAACAAGCAATACTGTGTAAAGAAATCAAATATGGATGGATCTTAGACACATGACCAATGCCATAAGTAGAAACAACAGGCTCCCCCATTATTTAAGGGTGAGGAATGCCATTTGATGTGGGCCACCATTGCTTCTTCTGGGTGAGCTGATATTCCTGGCTTGTCATCATAACACTGGCCTGGATCACTGGATACCCATGAAGGATTTGAGGAAGGTATTCCAAGACATGCACTGATTTTTAATGATGGACATGACTTTACAGTTCTTTCTGTATGTTATATTTGTGCTACAGCAGCAGACCTATGCTGTGGCCATGACAACACACCTGATGCAGATACACAATGTAAGTGTTAGAGCATGTTATCTTAATTACATAGTACACGCATAACACTGTCAGCAGCATGTGCACTGTTGTATTTTTCAGTTGCATAGCCCCATCATGATAGGAACAGTGGCAACACATGTTACGTGTCTCCATATCCTGTTAGTGTGATCCATAGCTTTTGTGTACCTCTGCATCCTGTTACAACTGTGGAGTATACTCACATATTTATATATCTCCTATATAAATCAGTTGATAGTATCATATTTTAAAATGTAAGTATTTCATTTCTTGAATGTAAAAATGCCTTTTTTTTCACTACCATCTATGGAATCATAATGTGTAAAAAATATTTTTTACTTGAATGTAAATTAATACTGCTTATATTATTGTATAATGTACTGGAGCTTTTCTCCCCAGGCCTTTTCTGCAAAAGGTCTCTCCATCTCAGTAGGACTAACTCGGTCAACAAAGTAAAATAAATGAATAAATTGTTGTTTGTGTGCCATTTTAACCTATAGATACATCTTTGTGAGACATGGACCATGAATCATCAGGCAGAGACAGACCTGGTAAGCTTATTCATATTGTTGCTACAGTGCAGTAATGTTTGGCATACTTGTGATCTATGATATTAATATTGGCTTGTTCCCTATACAGGTATAGTTGCATGATTTCTGCACCATGTGTCATGTGTCTCCATATTTTGTTAGTGTGATCCATAACTCTTGTGTGTCTCTGCCTCCTGTTATGACTGAGGAGTATACTGACATGTTGTTATTTATATGTCATGTTATAATACAGGTTCTGCATTATGTTAGATGATACATTGGTCAAACAGGGAGGACATAACTGGTAAGGCTGTCTATATGACTGATATATCTGTCTATTGATAATTATATCTGTGCCCTTCAAGACTAATGGATTGTTGCTGAACTGCAAAGGACAACTGCAGTCTGCATGTCATCATTGCCCAACTGGTATGTACATATCTTATGTGCTGTGTGCTATAAATCAGGTGGAATGCTGCCATGTATGTGCTTACTACTGAGTTGTGTACATTTGTCTTTTCATATGACAATGGCATTCAAAACCCCATCACCAGCATTTAAGTCACAGAAGGACATGTCAGGAAAGCTTTAGTTGTTGCATTAACATCAACTGTTATATTTATTTGATATGTAACAACATGACATATCTCTTTTATATAGGGTCCCTGAACTACCCACAGCCGTGACAAATTGGAAAGTCCACATTATCATTACTACTGTAGTTATATAGATGTCTACAGTTTCAGAACTATGCTGCATTATTTGATTTTTGTGAATGTATATGACATGTGTCATCTGTCTCTTTTTGTAGAATATTCACTGCCTGCCTCCTACAGTAGTCCTTCCTGAGGTGGGATGTGATGTGCCTCACTCTAATAGTTCAACCATTGGCACAGTTGTCACTGCACTGGGTTCATTATCCAGCCCAGAAGGGGACAGACATGTGGTTCATGGTGTAACCTCCAATAGGGAGAAAAATGTGTCTGGCCATTCTGATGATGTGGGGATATCAGATGATGGACATGATGATGACCGTGACCCAATTTCCCATGTAGGGTTAAATGATGATGTTGACTCTTCCCTATGATGGACCTATATTGTCTAGCAGAGAACACAAATGAGTGTAGCTGATTTGCATGGACGTGTGTCAGAATGAGTATGCTTACTATTACAGGCACACAAACATTCACAGAGATGTAATGGCTCAGAGATGAGCACACTTGCCCATGCCACTTATCATGCAGCACACCAACTACATGTGTGACACAAAGGTCAGGGGCATAGACATGGAGAGGTCATGGCTGCACTGGCTACACAGCATGACAGTGTAGTATCTGGTGCATGCTCTGTTGAAAGCCGTGTTATGGTGGTGTTATTGTAGTGCCATAGGATGAACTGGGTGTAACATACCCTAACTGTATTGAGCAGATTACCTCCAGTATGGAGATACAGACCCCCTATTAGACCCACACATAGCTCTCAGACATCTATGTCTATGCAACAAAGTGCACACATATCTGCAGTTGGTCACTCAGCTGTGAGTCCAGCTGTCATGTCCAGACAGACACATCACACTACTGCTCCTACCCACACTGTGTCCAAAATGCTAGTGTCACCACATCCAGCTCTTAGGTACAGCACTTTAGGCCTAGTGTTTCCAGACATGGCAGAGACCACCAGGACGGTGGTAAGAGATGCCATTGTGGGCACTCTGGACTGCATTAGAGTAACACTAACAGTTCATCCAATGTGTGTCCTGTTGCATTATTCTGATCCTCTGGCAACGATGACCACTTTGTTGAGCCGTGACTAATCGATCTGTAGGTCGCTTTTCTAATGTCTGATGCCACAGGTTTTTTTTGATCAGTTATCTGACCTAGGTGACTAGTTTCAAATTGTAACATTTTATTTTATTTAGTTAATTTAACATTCATTTACTGGGAAACTCCAACTGGGACAGAGTCCATTTTCAGTGGACGCCCATGGAGAAACACTCCAGATGCATGTCTTTGGAATGAGGAAGGAAACCGGAGCACCTGGAGGAAACCCACGCAAATGCAGGGAGGACATGCAGACTCCTCACAGGAGGCACCCCAGCCAAGAACCAGAGAACCTCTTGCTGTGAGTCAACAACACTAGCTGCTGCACTACTGTACCACTCACATATATGCCCATATAGCACATATTTGTCATATACTAATGTTAGAACAGATATTGTTGGCAGTAATGCTCTGTGTGACAGTCTCCATGCTTCTAAGTTTCTATCTCTTGCTAGTTGACATATAGCATATATTTTCCTGATTAACAGCATATCTTAGTCATCCAGCATTGATTGTTACATTACACATTCCCTTGTTGTTTCTCATTCCCACATGCACAGGTATGCCTCTGTATGCATATACAGGTTGCATTACTTATGGCATTTTAATATGGTACTGCATATGCCTCACCCTCAGCATTCACTGCACTTCTGTGGACACATTTCCATTTTTTTATCCTCATGCTCACATGCCACGTGTGCCTTCCCATACCTATTTGATCAACACACACACATATATAACTATGCTGCTGTATCCCAAACACAGCTCCATGCTGCATGGAAGATGTTTGCTCACTGTCATTGATGTTCTGCATGACTGAACATATTTTGCCTCTAAGTGAGTCATGTTGTAGCAAGAACCTGTGCATTGAAGTGCTGCCTTACGTGTGACATTCCATGTCAGGCATAGAATGTGAGACTTGTTTGTAGCGTTTTCTTTCTGGCTGTTCCCTGATATAATTGTCATTACTAATTCTGCTGTATGCTGTCTACAGTTTTGTACCTCAGTTTTATACATCACAGTGCTATGTATGGTGCATCATCATTAATGCGCAATCCATGCATTTAAGTTATATTTGTGCTGATACATTTCCATATACTGCATTGACCTAGATTTCTTGTGTTACTGGCTATTTTGCTGCTACCCTCCCATGCTCCTTATCTGTATGATGATATCCTACCTATACAACACCTTCTGTTATGCACATCTCATGTGTGCCACAGATTATGCCAGTGTAGTCCTCTTTGGTACTGTATCTTGTAGATTGAGACTTCCTGTGGTGATGTTTCCTCTGCATATATCCAGATGTGTTCCTTGCTAAGTTTTGAGTATATGGTCTTACAGGTATATCATATGCTTCTGATGTGTATAATGTTCAATGTGGACAACTAATGGTTTCTTTCTATTAGTCATGCTCTGTGCTGCTGTTATGGGGCAACATTATGTGAACATGACTGTTTAGTCTGTGTAAATTTGTATGTCTGGCTTGACACGACACAAAGATGTGTGTTAGATGCTACCATGCTGCCTGAGCTACAACATATGGACACATCCTCCATAGCCTACACCCATTTATTTTCACGTCTGTGTCCTCCTGGATCATTCTGTGACAGCTCGGATAGCTTTGCATCTAACATCTGGGGTTCTTGGGGGCAGTTCAACCACACCCGTGGCTGGAAGACCACCATGTTTTGATGTTATTAAGTTGTGCAGTATAGCACACACATTGACTATTTGTGATGCCTTTTCTGATGTGTAGTGGAGTGCACCCCTGGATGTGTCCAGACATCTGAATCTTGCTTTCAGCATGCCAAACTTACAATCAATGGTATTTCATGTTGTGGTGTGTTCACTTTTGTATGCATTGTTTGCATAAATTGATGGGACTCTGTAGGGTGTCATTAGCCAAAGCTCCACTGGATAACTACAGTCACCTGTTTTAGAGGAATATGAAGGAATATTTCTTCATCTTTCTTCCTTTTGCAATGTCTGGCTACTCCTTACTGTATAGAGGTGGTCATGTACTTACCTACCAGGAATTCCTCCAGAATTTAACCATGTTGGAAAGCAGACCTCATGACACTTTTCCTCCAGATTGCTGCATCATACACACTAGTGGGATGTGTTGCCATGATTAGTAATGAGGCTGTATGCAGAGCACACCACCTGACAACTGAGCAATGGCTACACCTTTCTATTGATCCATTGTTTAGCATCTGGTACAGCTAGGGTTTGATTCAGACTTGGTGCAGTCTATTGCATCAAGGACATGTGGAAGTTACAATGACATAGAACTGTTGGATGACAGTACTATACTTCATGGCTGTTATTAGGAAGTGGATGCATTTGTCCACCTTGGTGTACTTTACTGCCAGGAACTGTGCAATAATGTGACTGATAGCTGTCTGGGACACTCCTAAAGCATCTCCCATATGCTGCTAAAATCCCCCAGAGGCCAGTATGCCTAGACTAGGGCATATTATTGTTTCTACTGGTACTGGGTTACCCCACAGATGACAAGCATACATGTGGGTTGCACATGCCCTGCACACAGTCTGTACCATCTCTCTAATCTGTATCTATCTATTACTTCCTGTAAAAATAACTGGCTTAACTGTAGCCTGACCCTGTGCCTGGCTGGCTGCCTTCTGAGATACATTTGCAGATCATCTTATATTATATATTGCAGTGCCCTAGCCTGCTGTAGTGCATTAAATGCCAGTTGACTTTATTAAGTTTTGTTTGCATACTCTGGAGGATTACCTAAGAATTCATGGAATGCAGTAGCTTTAAAATTAAGCACATAAAGCCGACACCAAGTGCTTTCAGAAAGTTGTCAGTGAAGTATTGTGTCACATTTATATTGTTTTGGGCACTCCTATTATGTTTTGGAATCCGGTGGGTGTATGCTGAGTCTGCAATTATCCTAGTCTGAATAGATAATTGCTTCATCTTGTTTTAGTGCACATTATAAAATCACATTCACTACTGAAGCACTGACATCTTCCTTCAGCATGCTGTGCTGTCTTCAACTACATTTTGGAATCTGGCCCAGTGGCTAGGATTCAGAAAGAATATTGTCACCAGTGCTGAGTAGACAATGCTGCAGTGCCCAACAGCATAAAGGTGACATACTGTGACTCAGAGACATGATGAAGTCACAAGGAAGAATGCTCTTTAACTCCTTTATTATCATGTCACTGAGTTGTACACTGAACAGTTACAGGTATCTGTGCTAGTGCTCACCCTACCAATTCACACAAGGCAGGTGCATAGGCAATTAGGCATGAGCAAACAAACATGCACTGACACACACACACACCCACACACACACGCACACACACATGCACACACGCACACACACACACACACACACACACACACACACACACACACACACACACACACACACACACACACACACACACACACACACACACACACACACACACACACACACACACACACACACACACATGCACACTCACACGCATACACAACATGGCTTTGCAATACTTACCTCCTGCAGGCACAACAGCCCCACACCTGGCATAAGACTGAATGGGTATACACTGTAAAAAGATAAAACAGAACACTTTTTTCCCTAAATTTCCCAAATCTCTGAGTTGCTCTTCTGCCCTGTTCTGAGCCTGGTGAAAAGTTTAAAGGGAAGAGCACATGACTAATTTAAATTAGGCAGACCTCTAGATTACGTCATTTGCATGCAGCCTTTGTTAGCAAGACTGGTGTAGTGTTACAGACCAGACCCTTCTTACAGCAGTCATTTTTATGTAACGTTCACAGAATCCAGTCCATTTCACCAATATCTGCTCAAAAGTTGCAAATAAGCCTATAATATGCAAATATTCCTCAGTGAATATGAAAATCTTGACACAAATCAGAATTGCCTAACAGTACTGGTACACTCAGCTTGGCTTGGGAGTGCCTTCTGTGTGGAGTCTGCATGTCCTCCCCACGGTTGGGTAGCGTTCGAAAGACATGCATGCGTAAATGGGTGTACCTTAGTTGAAGGTTGGGCATCAAGCTGGCACCTCGGCATTTCGTAAAAATCTACTGCCAATCATTAGCAGATTGGAGTTCTGCTGTGGTGACCCTTTACTGGGAAAAAGCCGAAAGACAAACAACAACTGGTACACTGTCAAGCAGTCACAGCAAATCCGTAATTCAAAAAAAGTGTATCATAAACCATGATATGCAGTACCAAAGCTACAGAAATTACACAAACCAAAGGTAATCTGCAGCACATTTAAAGGAATAACTATCTGCAGCAATCCATCCAATAGGTCCACAAACAAGTACAGATGTCTTTGGAAGTCATGTACTATTGAAAAACATGTATCCAAACATACAAAATCTAATGTAATCCATAACATTTCTGAGAAAAACAATTAACAAAAGCAAAGGGAATCACAACCACTTCACTGAGGCTAACAGTAGCTAACAATGGGTGTGGGATGTGTGGGAAATACAAGTAATGCACATACCCAAGGAAACAGTGAGATAGAAAAGCAGATGTGGGGTATGTGTGAAGGAGAGGGACACACAAGAGGTGTGTTGGAATAGCAAAATCTGAGGGAAAGTCAGTGGGTCATGAACATTTTTTGAAGTGGGAATTGGCCCAATTTTTTCTTTTTTTTTGGAGAATAGAAGGAAAAGAAATGACAGTGAAAGAGGAGGAGAAGGGCAGGTATACACATATAATAAATGTCACAAGACACGACAGAAAATGATTGGAAATAAACATAAAGGAAAGGTAAGCTACACAGATGAGACACTCGACAACATGGGCAATAGAAAATTGAAAAACAGATAGGGATGCATACCAGCCATGATAAAATGCATATATATGTATGCACTATGATGTCCTGACATGCTGAAAACTGTGTGACACTTATACCTGAAAGTGTATGACTGATGGTAGCTGCATGGTATAAGGGAAAAAACAGGGATCACAGTACACATTGGATCTAGAAACCAATACCCAAATAGTCTGTCAGCAGTGCAAGTGTAAGCCAAGCAACAGCACTGATGACCAAATACAGCCAAGAAAAAGCAGGAGAAGACCAGCAGATGACAGAATAGATTCTCCAACCATATATGCAACAAACAACCAAGCACAGAGCCAAACAGCAGTACTGCAATGATGCAATAAAAAATGGCAGCTCATTACACAAGTAGTTGTACACAACTCAAACAAACAAGAAATGGAATGCATATGTCACAGACATATGTCATGTCAGAGACAACACAGAGGTGTAGATGTATATGTGTGACCTTTATTGGCCTATAAAAAACTTATCAGAAAGCAATGTTGATACACATTCACACACCAATGACATGGAATAATAAATGGCAGGAAATTATGAATAACACTATATAAGGAACGCCAGGCTGTGTACATGAACTATAACCAAACACTCTGGTTAATATATAACACACAAGTATAACAGAAACAAGGATACCCAGCAACTTGTGTACATATGTCCTGCATGTGTATACTGGCCAAAGGGTTAGCACAAGGTGGCATTGTAAAATTACAACTATATGATAATGGATGATAATGCAAAGGAAGTTTAACATATACCATGCATATGTGCAAGATATTTGCCAAACCTACAAAGGAGGAAGGGAGGTGTCAACACAGGCTCACATCAAGAAGGAAATGCCAGCAAAGCAAAGCAAAGTAGGCAAACATTAAAACAGGACAACACCATCTAAGGGGGCACAGTGCAAATGCATCTGTACACCATGTTGGGTGGTGTTGAAGTCCCCCCCACTCTACATTGAAGTAAATAGCAATTGTATGTCACATGAGCAAATGGCATTGCTGATGGCACTAAACATGGGCATGTAGACACACACACACACACACACACACACACATATATATATATATATATATATATATATATATATCTGTATATATATGTATATACGAATGTCAACTATTGAGAATGCTGGCTTTCATATGGCCAACACCATATGATCGACATTCCGAAAGACCGGCATCCTGAAATAGCACCAGTTACCTACCTGTGGGGGCAAGCCCCACTGCACCCCACACACCCCCTGCTACTTAAATATTCTCAGTCTGAGATTGCACTACAGTACAGGAAAGGGGAATCTCCCAGTTCTGAACTGTAGCAGGATCTCCACTATCATTTGTCGGCCTTTCAAACGTTCGGTCATATGGTGTTGGCCGTATGAGTTTCGAACATTTAAAAGTTCGAACAAATGAAGGACTCCCATGTATATATATATATATATATATATATATATATATATATATATATATATATATATATATATATATATCTATATATACATATATATATATATATATATATATATATATATATATATATATATATATGGGTCTACCTGAGATGGTCGAGAAGTCATTTGATCGACACTCATTTGGTCGACAAGTCATTTGGTCAACAGGCAGATTTGCCCCCCTCCCCAATGTTGTGCGACCCTGGAGTTGATATATATAGTTAGGGGGGTGTGGGGGGCTTCGCCCCCCACATAAAACTGCTTGTCGACCAAATGAACCATCAACCAAATGAGTGTCGATCAAATGGCTTGTTGACCATCTCAATATATATATATATATATATATATATATATATATATATATATATATATATATATATATATATATATAAGTACAAAAAGGCATTCTGAAATATTGATATATAAAGTAGCAATTCCATGGTGTATACACAAACAGTACAGTGGCAGTCTATGCATTACCCCTAGCTACCAAATAGGTGGCAATCCACTGAGCACAGAAGAAGTTATCAGGGACCTGGGGACCCAGGTTGATAGTAGTCTGTCATTCGACACCCATGTAGCTAAAGTAGTTAGGAAGACCTTCTACATTGCCCACCTTATCATGAAGGGATTCTCATCTAGATCAAGGGAGGTCATAGTCTCCCTGTACTCATCACTCATCAGACCAATGATTGAGTACAATGCCCCATTCGGAATGTATCTGACCCGACACTTGCAGCAGCTGGAGAGGCCACAAAAGTTCCTCACCAAAAGGATAAAGGGTCTCAAACATCTGTCCTATGCTGCCCGACTGAAAGAACTCCAGCTCTATTCAGTCGCTACCGCTTGCTCAGAGGTGACCTTTGCCTAACATACAAGGCCATGTCAAACCCAGATTTGATGAATATGCTTCACCTCAAAAATCTAGATCCGTCAGAGCCACAAGGGCGGAGACTTAAACCTCGACACGGCTATTAATAGGACGTGCTGGAGGATAGATTCATCACCCAAAGACTCCCTATGCTGTGGAATAAAATCCCGGTATATGTGAGGCAGAGCACCTCGCTGGCCTTGTTCAAGAGAAATCTTGACCAATGGATGGGAGATCGCAGATATACCCCAGGGATTACCTCAGTGTCACTGCTCAACAGAGGCACAGCAAAATAATGGGTATAGTTCCCCATACTAAAGGGGTGGCGTAAGCCACAAAACTATGAGCTAGGCTTGTAAATGCCCTCGGGCAGATAGCCTAGTATGAACCTATGAACCTATGAACCTATGAACAAATATAGCAGCTATAGTTATAAGACATGATATAACATGGCACAATCATGGCCAATACATGTTACACATAAAGACTGTGTGACAACAGGACACAAAAGTGTCATAGAAAGCACAGTGGCATGAACATGTCATGTTGGTAAAGAGACATGACACAGCAACACACAAAACATAACCATCTAACTTTGTTATGTGTGAACTATGCTGAAAATGTCTGCAAATTGCTGACAGTCCCACATCCATATATAGTGGAACTCTTGCGTCAGTAGCAGCATGTTAACTGCAAAGTTCATAAATATGACATACATGGCCACAGTGTATTGGGGTATAACAACAATATGCTAACTGCAGGACTAGGAGTACACACATACACACAGATGTAAGGAGTACCACACCTGCCCACATGAAACAATGTATGTATCAAGTGCAGCATTTCCTGGACCTCAACATGATTACTGCATGTTTAATGTGGTTATGTGTGAAATGCTCCAGATGTAGCATAATGCAAAATGTCACTTTACAACTGAATTGTACAGTTGGACATGCATCACATAAGCATGGCAGCAATATGCTATGCATACACAAGTGTGCCTATACTGCATAATTGTTTACATGCAAACACCATGGTGGCACCAGTACACAAATGGATCACACAAACAATATGTATGGTTCTGAAGCCCACCCTGATGGGCCTGAGCATCACATACGATCTTGCAGGCTATTTCCCTGAATGAGTTGCACTTGGTCTGCATCATATCCTGGAAAAGATTCCCCATTAAGTTCCTCATCTGAGTCTAAAAGACATCAGTCATAACCTCTCTGAGCTGGTCCAAAAAATCATCTGCCTGTGGCGGTGGTTTACTGATAGCCATAATGTTATGATGAGCACGTTTATATGTGAAGTCCATTCATACTGTTCTGAGTGTGTGGCACAATGGTGGCATGGTTGGCCTTCCAGTGCTATAATATTCACTGTAATGGCTTCAGATACAACATATGTTCTCTGCAGGTATCACTGATGTTTACATACATTGTTCCATAGGGGCAGGTGTGGTACTCCTTACATCTGTGTCTATGTGTGTACTTCTATTCCTGCAGTTACCATATTGTTGTTATACCCATGTATTACATAATCCATTGTAGTTTTCATATCATCTAGGTTTTTTATATTTCACAGTAGTGTACAGGACAATTTTATATAGTTTTGCATTACACATGAATAATGAGAAGGTCAGTTGACAATTGCTGTCAATATAATCGGATCCAAATGTTGGTCCCCATATGAATTACCATGTGCATATGACTGTCTTCCAGATGGCAAACAACCTAGGAGTGACAATTTTTCTCCCCAAGAGAATGAAATCATAATTAATGCTATGTGCTAGCATGGACACAGATGACTTGGACAGCTGGGGAATATTGTTTGGAGAAATGCAGTGTAGACAGACCTTACCAACATGATCAACACTGTGGGAGGTCACAATAGATCCTGGAAGACCTGTCACTGAGGGTGCTTTGACATACTTTTCATGCAGCTAACAGGATATGCCAGTATGAGAGGCTGAGGGATGCCACTGATGTTGGCTCATCAGTGACTCCCTCAGATGAGTTAACACAGATCCTGGATTCTTTGCATAAATGTTATGATCACTGTATATCCACTGGTGTAATTGAAACAGGTGTACCAGGCAGCACATGTATGTGGCACTTTGAAGAACATTGTTCTATATCGAATACCTCAGTATAGCTTGCTGTTGCACACATGTTCATATATAGTTATTTTTCCATTGCAGCAGCAGAACTGTGCCATTTACATGGGTAAAACATGCTGATGACAAACAACATACATGTAATGGCATATTATACAACTACAGTATGTACATAACACTTCCTGCAACATGCATAACATTCCAACACCAAATGGAATGAACGACTAGATCAAACAATAGGCAACCTCTGTGAGATCAATAAGCGTGCCAGTCACTTGTGCACCAAGCGGAACACATTTATTGTGGAGAATACAAAACCAAAAAACAAAAATGAATCAAATGAAGTTAAGCGCTTTCACTCATAAATATGAGCTTCTTCAGAACAAATTTCACATAAACGTTCACATAAACATTCACACAAACAGGTCACTATTTAAATACTAATACTGGCGCCAAAGTGGAACATATTCCCTTCCTTAAAGGGGTACCACAATATTACGTACGTATTGTTGTTTAGTCTTAATGACAGTCCAATAATGTTCAATTCAGCCTAATAATGCTAAAAATATTAATCGATGACCTGTCCTTTGGACATAATATATATTTGAAATATATATGTTTTTGTTAAAAAGATGATATGAATAAAAGCAATATAAAAAAACTATTAAGAACAATGTATTATTCATTTCCTAAAAATTGTTAAAAAAATGCTAAAAAGTGACTAGATATAAACCATAAATACATTCATACTTCTAATGAGTATATATTATTATTATTATATCTAACAGAATAAGGAACAAAGTTGCTTAAAAGATTACTTAACGAATAACCAAGTAACTAAAAATGTATGTGTTTTAGTAGTAATAAACAAATGTGATGAATTGATTGTAAACTTTTTAGAATTAAATAAATATAATAAATATATTGTGTGTGTATATATATATATTGTGTGTAAAGCTGTATAAAACTAAAAAACAATTGAATCGAATAGTCAAATCAAATTCATTTACCAACTGTCCCATTCGAGAATGGGTTTGCAGGAAATAAAATCATTAAGACCTGGGGGATTAGCTGCATTAAGGTATAGCTGCCACCAAACTTCCTTAAAACTTAATAATTTATTTTCATCCCCACCTTTAGGATTACTATAAATTGAATCCAAAATTCCAAATTTGAATTTGTAATCGTTACCCGTCATCTCTACATGCCTGTATAATGCATTGTTGCTATCTTTTCGAGATATACTATAGATGTGGTCATAAATTCTCTTCTTAAAATTTCTTTCGGTTTTTCCCACATAATAGCTAGGGCATACCTCACATTTGGCAATGTAAATAACCATCCTAGTGTTGCAATTACCTTCTTTCAATTTTATAATTGTACTAAAATTGTTAAAAATACTTAATTTATGTGCTTCAAAAATATATTTACATTGATTACACTTGCCACACTTCCTTGTACCTTTTAATGTTTGCTTCATCCTTTGGTTCCTGGAATATCCCTGATCATAATTATTATGTTCAAGGAGTTTTTTCATGTTGTCTCCCATTTTATATACCACCTCAGGTTGGTTTCCCACCACTTTACCTATATTGGGATCAGAGTTCACTACAAACCAAAATCTATTAACAATATCCATAATCTTATTTGACATTGGATTATATGTTAATATAAGAGATTTTTGGTGTGTGTTGCTGTCTTTGCTCCAAACCGTGGAATTAACTTCCTTCTTACCAAACAAACCTGAACCTAACAGGGGTTTGTACTTCAAACCCCATTCACTTAACACATATTTTCCTATGTTTTCCAACATGGATAATGGATAGTTCCTGTCCTTGAACAATTTAGTAATGTATTTAATTTCATCCTGCATGACCTGTAAATTAGAGGTCATGCAGGCAGCGCAAATGCATTGTCCCTTAAAAATATTCTGTTTCATTTTTGTGGGATGGAAGCTGTCATATACTAAGTAATCATTGGAGAAAGTCTTTCTCCTGTGTATTCTAGACTGCAAATTGTCATTGTGCACGTATATGTAGGTGTCCAAATAGGCCAAACCCTCATTACTCGTACTATATGTAAATTTCAAAAATTTACTGCTATTATTCAAAAATTCAATGAAAGTATCCAATTCTTCTTTCAAACCATCCCATGAAATGTAAATATCGTCCAAGAATCTTGAATAATGAAGGATTTTACTATAATGCGTGCTGGGGAATAAACTTGTTTCCTCCCAATTAACCATAACCAAGTTAACAAATATGGGTGCACACGCTGCTTCCATTGCTACACCTCTTGTCTGTTTAAAATGTTCTCCTTCAAAGTATATAAAATTGTTGTCCAGGACCATATTCATAAGCTCCATTATGAGGCATGTTTCATCCCATGTTAAATTTGCATATTTTCTAATACTATTACAAAATGCATCTAGTCCTTCATTTTTGGGAATACTAGAGAACAAATCAATCACATCAATTGTGACAAAAAGGTGTTCCTTCTTCCATTTATTTACAGGATAATTGCTTAAAAATTCCCAAGAATCTTTCACCATGTATGGGATGCTGTTGTAAATTAACTTGAGTTTAATATCTATGTATTTCCCAATGTAGTATGTTTTGGAGTGTTTCCCTGACACAATGGGTCTAAAAGGAGGGTCAGACGTACTTTTGTGTATTTTGGGTATCCCTATGAAGCTGGCCAGGGTTGGGACCTTGACTTTCAAGTAGTCATATACTGTATTGGATATTCTTCAATCAATCAGAAATTCTTCCAGATAGGAATCAATTCTGCAATGTAGGATATTCACTTCATTGATTGAAATGGATTCATAATTTCCAGAATCATGAAGTATATCATACATTTTCATGATATATTGTAATTTATCAAATATGACCACCCCACCTCCTTTGTCAGGTTTCATAACTCTGACCTTGGAATTAAACATTAAAGCATCCAATGTGCTTCTCTCCTGGTCAGTTAAATTGCTGTTAACCTCATAGGTTTTCCTATTGTGGTATAATGAATAAATTTCTTTAGCCACAATTTTCTCATAAACATCCACTCTTGGATGATATGGAGGTACAAAAGAACTTTTCCTTAGAAAGTCACCCTCCTTCTTCTGACTATCATCCTCTACTTGATTTAAACTTCTATTGAATACTGGTTTGTTGTTAAAAAATATACTCAGATTAATTTTCCTAGTGAATTTCTTCAGCTCACATAGGCAATCAACCAAGTTAAATCTGGGAGTGGGAATGAACTTCATGCCTTTTGCTAACAACTTAAAATAACTATGATTAATTTCCAAACTCGAAAAATTATAAATTTTGAAGTTGTCAAAAGAATGTATGTTGTCATCCACTAATATAACATTGTTGTCAATACTCTCCATCTCCTTGGGAAAATCACGGGATGAAACCAATCCAGTTAGTACTTGTTCCACTTTCTTTTCCCCTCCCAATTTCTTTTGTAATTGCAATTTCTCCCATACCATCCCTGTTGCTTCCATTCCTGATTCTGATATGGTTGGCCCTGTGTGTTTAGTTCCCTGTGAAAATGGTGTACATCAGAATTGAATTCCATACTATCATAAGTGTTTTTGTGCACATACTGATTATCCCTATCCTGTAACTTGTTTTTATCCTTTTCAAACCACATATACGCTTCACCTTTTTTGTATTGTTCAATATCTCTACTTAATTTTTTCTTTTTCCTTTCCTTTATGTTAGTTATCTACTTCTCAGCTAACTTAAACTGTTTACAATACAACTGTTCCCGGTCTTTAAACAATAAATCGTTAGCAATGTTCATGTCCAGTGCCTCTGCTTCCTGGATTAAACCACTCAGTTTGGCATCATTAAATTCAATAAGCATATTTAAAAATTTTAAACCACATTCATCAAAGAATTTGTTAAAAATAGATATAGAATTTTCATTCAAAACAATACCCATAGGTTTCTTGAAAAATCTTAAACCTTGTGGTATAACTTTCATTTCAACGCATTTCTGCAAATAGACATTGTCCATTTTTAATCCATTGATTTGTTTTAACATTTTACCCAAGGTAAAAATCATTTCTTTTAAACTACCCACTGGTTTGTTAGAAAAAACATTGTTTGTTGGAATGCTATTGTCCGTGTCCATATGATAGCAAACCTTCAAAAATTTATTCAAACATTGTCCCTTAGTAGTTCCACTGACCCTATCGTCTTTATAAGAACCATTATCCTTGTTTTGTACTGTATTCACTGTAACTGACGAATATGTTTTCACCGGAGGCAACCATTTGGGTTTAGTCCCTATACGCATTGCCTCTTCGTCTATGTCATAAATTGAAAAATCAAATGATAAGTCAGGTAAGTTAATCCTACTGTTATTGTAGGATTCAGTTATATTTAAATCAGTACACATTATTAGACTGTCATTAAGACTAAACAACAATACGTACGTAATATTGTGGTACCCCTTTAAGGAAGGGAATATGTTCCACTTTGGTGCCAATATTAGTATTTAAATAGTGAACTGTTTGTGTGAATGTTTATGTGAACGTTTATGTGAAATTTATTCTGAAGAAGCTCATATTTATGAGTGAAAGCGCTTAACTTCATTTGATTCATTTTTGTTTTTTGGTTTTGTATTCTCCACAATAAATGTGTTCCGCTTGGTGCACAAGTGACTGGCACGCTTGCTGATCTCACCGAGGTTGCCTATTGTTTGATCTAGTCATTCATTCCATTTGGTGTTGGATTCAGTTGTCGTATGGCTTCCATGGAAGAGACCGACGTGAATTCACCTTTTAACAGCCCGGAAGTGAAGGCGGAATTGTTGGAGCTGAGAGGCGAGATTGCCGTCCTGAAGGGAGAAATTCACGAGCTGTTTATATTTTTTAGGGAATCATTTAAGGGCACTGTTTCATCAGGAGGTGAAGGTACGGAGGATGTAACAAAAGGACTTCAGCTTATGGGTCTTGCAATGGACATTAAAGGAGACAACGAGCGCCAAGTATTTAATGGTATTTCTGCAGAAAAACTGATTTCAACAAATGCTAAAACTAAACCAGCTGAGGACAAACAAGGTACTGTTAACAACAGCCCTATTCATGTTTGTGACAATAATGTGGATGTTAATCAAACAAACAGATCTAGGGAACGTAATTCTTTTGAGGGAAGTTTTAACATTCTCAATGGATAAGGCTTAGTGCTATGTGGGACTAACAAAGGAAAGTGTACTGATTTAAATATAACCGAATCCTACAATAACAGTAGGATTAACTTACCTGACTTATCGTTTGATTTTTCAATTTATGACATAGACGAAGAGGCAATGCGTATAGGGACTAAACCCAAACGGTTGCCTCCAGTGAAAACATATTCATCAGTTACAGTGAATACAGTACAAAACAAGGATAATGGTTTTATAAAGACGATAGGGTCAGTGGAACTACTAAGGGACAATGTTTGAATACATTTTTGAAGGTTTGCTATCATATGGACACGGACAATAGCATTCCAACAAACAATGTTTTTTCTAACAAACCAGTGGATAGTTTAAAAAAAATTATTTTTACCTTGGGTAAAATGTTAAAACAAATCAATGGATTAAAAATGGACAATGTCTATTTGCAGAAATGCATTGAAATGAAAATTATACCACAAGGTTTAAGATTTCTCAAGAAACCTATGGGTATTGTTTTGAATGAAAATTCTATATCTATTTTTAACAAATTCTTTGATGAATGTGGTTTAAAATTTTTAAATATGCTTATTGAATTTAATGATGCCAAACTGAGTGGTTTGATCCAGGAAGCAGAGGCACTGGACATGAACATTGCTAACGATTTATTGTTTAAAGAACGGGAACAGTTGTATTGTAAACAGTTTAAGTTAGCCGAGAAGTGGATAACTAACATAAAGGAAAGGAAAAAGAAAAAATTAAGTAGAGATATTGAACAATACAAAAAAGGTGAAGCGTATATGTGGTTTGAAAAGGATAAAAACAAGTTACAGGATAGGGATAATCAGTATGTGCACAAAAACACGTATGGTAGTACAGAATTCAATTCTGATGTACACCATTTTCACAGGGAACTAAACACACAGGGCCAACCATATCGGAATCAGGAATGAAAGCACCAGGGATGGTATGGGAGAAATTACAATTACAAAAGAAATTAGGAGGGGAAAAGAAAGTGGAACAAGTACTAACTGGATTGGTTTCATCCCGTGATTTTCCCAAGGAGATGGAGAGTATTGACAACAATGTTATATTAGTGGATGACAATATACATTCTTTTGACAACTTCAAAATTTATAACTTTTTGAGTTTGGAAATTAATCATAGTTATTTTAAGTTGTTAGCAAAAGGCATGAAGTTCATTCCCACTCCCAGATTTAACTTGGTTGATTGCCTATGTGAGGTGAAGAAATTCACTAGGAAAATTAATCTGAGTATATTTTTTAACAACAAACCAGTATTCAATAGAAGTTTAAATCAAGTAGAGGATGATAGTCAGAAGAAGGAGGGTGACTTTCTAAGGAAAAGTTCTTTTGTACCTCCATATCATCCAAGAGTGGATGTTTATGAGAAAATTGTGGCTAAAGAAATTTATTCATTATACCACAATAGGAAAACCTATGAGGTTAATAGCAATTTAACTGACCAGGAGAGAAGCACATTGGATGCTTTAACGCTTAATTCCAAGGTCAGAGTTATGAAACCTGACAAAGGTGGTGGGGTGGTCATATATGATAAATTACAATATATCATGAAAATGTATGATATACTTCATGATTCTGGAAATTATGAATCCATTTCAATCAATGAAGTGAATATCCTACATCGCAGAATTGATTCCTATCTGGAAGAATTTCTGATTGATGGAAGAATATCCAATACAGTATATGACTACTTGAAAGTCAAGGTCCCAACCATGGCCAGCTTCATAGGGATACCCAAAATACACAAAAGTACGTCTGACCCTCCTTTTAGACCCATTGTGTCAGGGAAACACTCCAAAACATACTACATAGGGAAATATATAGATATTAAACTCAAGTTAATTTACAACAGCATCCCATACATGGTAAAAGATTCTTGGGAATTTTTAAGCAATTATCCTGTAAATAAATGGAAGAAGGAACACCTTTTTGTCACAATTGATGTGATTGATTTGTTCTCTAGTATTCCCAAAAATGAAGGACTAGATGCATTTTGTAATAGTATTAGAAAATATGCAAATTTAACATGGGATGAAACATGCCTCATAATGGAGCTTATGAATATGGTCCTGGACAACAATTTTATATACTTTGAAGGAGAACATTTTAAACAGACAAGAGGTGTAGCAATGGGAGCAGCGTGTGCACCCATATTTGCTAACTTGGTTATGGTTGATTGGGAGGAAACATGTTTATTCCCCAGCACGCATTATAGTAAAATCCTTCATTATTCAAGATTCTTGGATGATATTTACATTTTATGGGATGGTTCGAAAGAAGAATTGGATACTTTCATTGAATTTCTGAATAACAGCAGTAAATTTTTGAAATTTACATATAGTATGAATAATGAGGGTTTGGCCTATTTGGACACCTACATATACGTGCACAATGACAATTTACAGTCTAGAATACACAGGAAAAAGACTTTCTCCAATGATTACTTAGTATATGACAGCTTCCATCCCACAAAAATGAAACAGAATATTTTTAAGGGACAATGCATTCGCGCTGCCCGCATGACCTCTAATTTACAGGTCATGCAGGATGAAATTAAATACATTACTAAATTGTTCAAGGACAGGAACTATCCATTATCCATGTTAGAAAACATAGGAAAATATGTGTTAAGTGAATGGGGTTTGAAATACAAACCCCTGTTAGGTTCAGGTTTGTTTGGTAAGAAGGAAGTTAATTCCACGGTTCGGGGCAAAGACAGCAACACACACCAAAAATCTCTTATATTAACATATAATCCAATGTCAGATAAGATTATGGATATTGTTAATAGATTTTGGTTTGTAGTGAACTCTGATCCCAGTATAGGTAAAGTGGTGGGAAACCGACCTGGGGTGGTATATAAAATGGGAGACAACATGAAAAAACTCCTTGAACATAATAATTATGATCAGGGATATTCCAGGAACCAAAGGATGAAGCAAACATTAAAAGGTACAAGGAAGTGTGGCAAGTGTAATCAATGTAAATATATTTTTGAAGCACATAAATTAAGTATTTTTAACAATTTTAGTACAATTATAAAATTGAAAGAAGGTAATTGCAACACTAGGATGGTTAGTTACATTGCCAAATGTGAGGTATGCCCTAGCTATTATGTGGGAAAAACCGAAAGAAATTTTAAGAAAAGAATTTATGACCACATCTATAGTATATCTCGAAAAGATAGCAACAATGCATTATACAGGCATGTAGAGATGACGGGTAATGATCACAAATTCAAATTTGGAATTTTGGATTCAATTTATAGTAATCCTAAAGGTGGGGATGAAAAGAATTTATTAAGTTTTAAGGAAGTTTGGTGGCAGCTATACCTTAATGCAGCTAAACCCCCAGGTCTTAATGATTTTATTTACTGCAAACCCATTCTCGAATGGGACAGTAGGTAAATGAATTTGATTTGACTATTCGATTCAATTGTTTTTTAGTTTTATACAGCTTTACACACAATATATATATTTATTATATTTATTTCATTCTAAAAAGTTTACAATCAATTCATCATATTTGTTTATTACTACTAAAACACATACATTTTTAGTTACTTGGTTATTCGTTAAGTAATCTTTTAAGCAACTTTGTTCCCTATTCTGTTAGATATAATAATAATAATATATACTCATTATAAGTATGAATGTATTTATGGTTTATATCTAGTCACTTTTTAGCATTTTTTTAGCAATTTTTAGGAAATGTATAATACATTGTTCTTAATAGTTTTTTATATTGCTTTTATTCATATCATCTTTTTAACAAAAACATATATATTTCAAATATATATTATGTCCAAAGGACAGGTCATCGATTAATGTTTTTAGCATTATTAGGCTGAATTGAACATTATTAGACTGTCATTAAGACTAAACAACAATACGTACGTAATATTGTGGTACCCCTTTAAGGAAGGCAATATGTTCCACTTTGGCGCCAATATTAGTATTTAAATAGTGAACTGTTTGTGTGAATGTTTATGTGAACGTTTATGTGAAATTTGTTCTGAAGAAGCTCATATTTATGAGTGAAAGCGCTTAACTTAATTTGATTCATTTTTGTTTTTTGGTTTTGTATTCTCCACAATAAATGTGTTCCGCTTGGTGCACAAGTGACTGTCACGCTTATTGATCTCACCGAGGTTGCCTATTGTTTGAACATGCATAACATTGTCTGTAATCATTTTCAAAAGTCCATCCACTTCTACACAACAACAAGACAGTATCTCCATATAATGTTACTGTGACCATTAGCTATTACTGCATCTGTCACATGTCATGCCAGTGGCGGATACCAACATTTTGATGTTTCCCTGCCATTGTAAGCAACAGATGCACCATCAGGAGATATGAGCCAGGCAGATGCACCTACAGAGAGTCCAAGTAATATTTCTCACCAGGTTTATACCCTGCATCACTGTGTAGCACACTTGTGCTTTATGAAATGCATATTGCTGTTTTCCATACACAGGGACATCTGGCCAACATGTACACCATATGTCACATGATTATCACCATACCCTGTTCCTGTGGTGTATATGTGATTATGCACCTCTGCCTGCATTCATGACATAGTATGCTTTATTTGTATTTTCCCACTACAGGATCTGTATTATGACAGACGAGACACTCACCACACAGGAGGGTGTAACCGGCATGCTATTTCCTCTGTTTCTTATGTGTCAGTGATGTTACTGTTATTGTTGTCCTCCATCAACACTGTGCTCTTCTACCCCCTGCATAGGGCAACTATCATTGGCACCTCAGCCGCATCCAGTCAGTATATGAATATATTACCTACTGTGTGTTATACTTCTGTTGGAATGGTACATGTTAGCAGGCTTATGCTTACTAATACTATCTGGATGTCTTTGCTTCCCTACAACAGTTGCATTTCAACCCTCGCCTCCAACACTGGATTCCCATGAGGATTTCCATGAGGACATGTCAGGTGTGTATTATGTTGTTATTTCTTACATATGTCATTTATGTTGCATATGTAACATAATTTACAACTCCTTGTTGTATAGATGTAATAAGCCACACTTGGACATGACCTTCTGGTAAGTCCTTAGCATCTGTAACATGGCAGTGATATAGTTGTGCCATATATCAGTATTGAGCTCTAGCATGTGATATATGTCTCTTCTTTCAGAACGTCCACTGACAGCATCATCCGTTATCCCATCACCTGATCCTGAGGTGGGATGTGATGTGTCTCACTGTGCTAGCATGGCCCTTGGCACACAGGACACAGTTTTGGTGATACTGTCTGGCCCAGGTGGTGGCAGTCATATACCTGAGCCTGTAGCCTCAGATGTGGATGGAAGCATGTCAAGCCATTCTGACAATGTGGGGACATCAGATGTTGGACACAATGATGCCTGTACACTACAGTCCAGTCCTGTGTTGATTCTGTGGGTGATGTTGACACTTCCTCACAACAAAGAAATACTGTCAGCACAGTACACATAGACATGTAACTGGTGTGCATGGGTGCATGTCAGAGAGTGTCCACCCACTTCTACAGACAAAGCAACATTCCAGACATGTCATGGATCTGACATTGATGCACCTGCCTGTGCCATGGATGATGTTGCACACCAGTGGTCTGTTTCATGAAGGACAGGAGCACAGAAACAGTGAAGTATAGTGGCATTCACTACACAAAATGAAAGCATGTTACCTGTGGCATGGCACTTTGAAACCCTGTTTATTGCAGAATTACAGCAGTGCTGTAGTACAAACTGGGTTTTATGTGCACTGACTGTGCTTAGCTGAGTGGCACATGGGGAGGGTGGACCCCTCTGAGTAGATCCACCCTTGCCCATTATGCATCAATGTCTCTGCTACAATGTGCATGCACATCTGCTGTTGCCTAGTCTATTGTGGGCCCAGCAGTTGTGACTAGAGAGTCAACTCATACCCATGCTCCTTCCCACAATACTTCTCCACATGCTGGTGTCACGCCATCAGGCTCCTCTGTAGAGCAACATGGGCCAAGTGTTTCCATATATGGTAGGGGCAGCCAGGACTGTAGTGTGAGCCATTAACATGAGCACTCTAAACTGCCTTAGATTAACACTGACGGTTTAGCTACTGTGACATGTAGTGCCAGTCTGACCTAGTGGCAATGATGAATGTTGTGCAAACCACTGATGATTTTATCTGACTGTGGTTGTTATGAAGTCTGATGCCATGGAAGTTTGTCACTTTTACTGACCTAGGTGACTCCATTCAGTACTTTATACATTTTCCCTAGTTCACATTGCTATATGTAACAAGAGATATTGACAACAGTACTGCAGTATGTGGGACTTGCTTTCCTGTTTGCATGGGGTTTGCAAAAGTATATCCCTTGTTGTCAGCCATACACACACATACACCACTGTGAGTCTGTATGCATACCTGTGTTACTTGTGGCTTGATCTGATGGCCCTTTTCATGATTGTTTTGTATATGCGCATACTGTTGTTTGCTACAATTATGTTGCCATGTCTGATGCTCAATGTGTAAATCTAGTGAGAAATTTTCATTAGATGCAATCTGTGCTGCTGTTGTGGGGAAAAACCTGAACATCAATGTTTAAATCTGTGTACTTCTGTATGTGTGGCTTGTCATGACTCAAAGGTGTGTGTCAGATGCTGCCATAATGCCTGAGCTAGGACTTGTGGTCTCATCCTCCATCACCCATGCCTGTCTTTTTTGCCATCTGTGTTGCCCTGCTCCTTCTCTGATAGCTGCAACATGTCATCTTCACACACCTGCAGTTCCTGAGGTAAGTCACTCATACCTGCAATGTGTAGCCCACCATGTGTGGTTGTTAGCATATTGTGTAGTATGATGCACACAGTAACCATCTGTGCTTTCAGGTGTAAATTGCAGTACACCCCTGGATGTGTCCAGACATCTGAATCTGGCTTTCCAGCTCTATGGTGTTTCTTGTCATGGAGTGTGCGCTACTATATATCTCCACTGCAGGGTTGGATGGTTCACTATATGGGGTCATTAACTATGGCTCGAGTGGATACCCACAGTTACCTGTTGTTGGGGAGGTGAACACATATGTTGTCATGCATATTGTTGACAGGGTGTATTCAGCTTACATCCTAACTGTGTTCCAATATGTAGCCAGTAATAGTCCCTCAGGTATTTTGCCATGTTGGAACGCAGTCCTCAGATAACTTTCCCCTCCATATGGCAGCATTGTGGATGCTTCCAGAGTGTGTCACCATGCTATTTGTTATGCTGCCATCTGCTGTGCACACCACTTGACAGTTCAGCAATGGCCACTGCTTTTATGTATCTTTCTGTTTCAGGTTACACTGGGGTATTATAAGGACATGGGTGCAGTCAATTGTACTGAGAACATGGGGGAGTTTGACAATGTTACAGAACTAGTGCATGACATTTCACCACTCCATGGCTGTAGATGGGAAGGGTATATGTTCATCTATCTTGGTGTAAATTGCTGCCAAGAATTGTGAGAGGATGCAACTGGCAGCTGTCTGTGACACTCCTACACCATCCTCCATATGTCATTACAGTGTCCTGGACACCAGTACACCTAGGCTTAGACAGGCTTTTGTTTCAAGAGGAATGGGGTTACCTCACAATGTATGCACAGATGTGTGGGGCCCACATGTAACACAGCCTGCACCAGCTGTCTGTGTAAGTAGTACCTGTCAATTATTGTTTAATCTGACAATTCTCTTAATTTATTGATATGGATTCCATGGGATTCCTTGGGTGATAGCTTCCTTTCCTTGCACTCTAGTATGGCATTCACCAAGGGTTTTGAAAAAAGAGTTGACAAATCACTTTGTCACACTTAAGTTGCATTGGGTGTACCCATTGTGTTTTGGAAACCACTGAGCATGTGCAGAGTCCATAATTAACCTATGTTAAACAGATAAGTGCTTTGATTCTGGTGTGTCTTCTGAAATCACAGTCACAGCTGGTGAGCTGGTAATCCTTCAGCATGCTCTGCTGTCTGTAACTATCTTTTGGAATCTGGTCCTAAATCTTTCTGACATAAGGAACTGAGCAACTCTGTGACAAATGTGATTGTGTGTTGTGTTATGTACTTCTGGGTCATAATCAGTTGTAGTACCTTTGGGCACACATGCACATGGCATACATTAGCCTGTTGATTTATAAATACATATTTTTAAACATCCAATAACAAATAAGATTTATACTTTTTAATTTATGTACATCCACTACTTATCTGGTTTATTTAGCAACTTGTGCAAAGTGTCAATAGTTTTTTTTTTTTTTGGGGGGGGGGGGTAAAATATTTTAGAACATCACAGAGACTTGCAAACAGAATAACTACTAATGCTAAATGTGTTTTTAACTAAACATGTGCTCATCGTCCAAGAAATTTGTTTTATTATATAAAAAGTGTGCTAATGGTGAAACTTGTTTTAAAGTATTTATTTATTTATTTATAGTTTAAAAAATGATGAAGAAGCTAATCCAAGATACCTTTATTGTTTTTTTACACTAATGTAAATCAGCATTTTTTTTTTCATTATTTGGGCAAACTGTTGTATAAAAACAATTAAAAGCTGGAGATACAAAAGCAAGGTTATAGAATTAGAATTGTGTTGACAATCAGTTTTTAAATTATAAAATTGTTAGGTATTTTAGAATTTTGGAAATTAAGGGTGAGTTTTCTGAGTAAGTAGCCTAGAACAGAAGTACTGTTTTAGAACTTGTTTGAAAAAGGTGGCATTAGGATTTTATCTTTTATCTAAAGGGAAGCAGTTCTAGTCTGCAGATACAATAACGGAGACATTGGAGTCACAGTGTCAATTGTGAGCAACTCTGGATTTAATAAGGAATTGATTCAGAGATTTAAACATATGTTTGAGGTGCACCATAGTAATAGTGAATGCCGTGATGAACATTTATAGAGATAATGAAGGGTTGTGCGTGCTACTCTTAGTATGGAGGTAGTATGGTTATTAGAGAATTGTGTGCAACTAGTTGTTAGCTATAAGAGAGACACACTGTTGAGATTTTTTTTGGGGGGGGGGTGGAGGTTTGACCAGATTATATCCTGTACACATGGTTATAAGTATGTAAAAAAATAGAGCAGTATTAGAACCCAGGAAGAAGGTAGGCCATAGTAGTGCCCAGTCATGGTCAGATATGAATCCAGTCTTGCATGGAGAGCCAGAAATTGTCTCAGTCATTGCAGAGTAACTAACTTGCAGCTTTATTGTTATATTAACCTTAGTGACATGTTGGATAAATTTAAATGAGGAGTTGAACGTTACTCTATGCAGTCTGAAGGCCATTACTGGCTATAAAAGATAATTGGCTACTCTTGAGTACAGCAGACCAGGGTGGAAAAATATTTTTTGGGGGGGGCTATATCTGAATCACATATCTATGATTCATTGTTTGTAAATGTCATTTGGAGTATTTGGGTGATGTTTGTGATTGACTGGGAAGTACAACACAGGGTAATATTAACACATGGTTGGACCGCTTGCTTAATTGTGTGTGCTTGGTTAAGTACTTCATGGACTAGATTGTAAGAACATAGGATTAGATGGCTACCCAGGAGAGAGGGGATTTTATGGTCTTCCACAGCAAATGCTTTTGATGAGTAAAGGAAAACTGCTCCTGTAATTCATTTATTATTAAGCTTTTGGTGTGGCTGGTTAGTAAAGGATAGCATGGCCATGTTCATGCAATGTTTGGGCCTAACTCTGTGCCAAAATGATAACATTTTATTGATGTCTGGATAATGTAGCAGTTATCTGTGCAACGTTTCCAAAACTTTTGAAAGCAGAGTAGTATGACTATGACTTTATACTCTTCAGGGTCTGTTGACACTCTGCTTCTAAGGAAAAGGACTATAACTGAGGATTTCAAAATAGCTTGAACATGGCCTTCTTTGACTTGATCTGTTTACTACATTAATAATAGAATAGGCTACAATGCCTGCCTTATGCTTAAGATGGTAGGACATTATCTGATGAAAAATATGATGTCTTTACCTTTTATAGTGTGCACACTGTTGAAGTGGGGAAAAGTGATAGGGTCAAGGTATAGTGAGACTGGAAAGCAGGAATTTCTAGGTTATCTTTTTGAGTTGTTTGTTCATGATAGCCATATCAAAGGATGCACTGAAGAAATATAGTATAGATTATAGGATTTTTCCTGGTGATAGAGATGTATTGACAGAAATACAAAAATGGGTTTATGCTTGCACTGCTCATGGTCTGTCTGCTTACTGTATATAATGAGGGATTTGACTTTGTTGCACAGATATCTCCATAGTATTTGTAATGTGAGGGAAATGGTTAGAATGTACTGTTTCCATGTATTATCTCATTTCCTTAGCATGTCTTTTATATAGGTAGGAACTAGGCTATCGGTCCAAGGGCCTACATAAGCCTAGCCAACAAGGTTCCCTGGCTTACACCACCCAAGAAAGTTATTTTCCTGTGCCACTGTCGAGCAGAAACACAGAAGTGATCTCCGGGGTGTATTTCCTATTTCCCATCCACTCATCAAGATTTTTCTTGAAGAGTGCTAATGAAGAACTTTGCTTGACATAGATGGGTAGCCTGTTCCAGAGTATGGGAAGTCTCTGGGACAGGAATCTATCCCTCCAGCATGTTCTGTTTATTGTGGTGACAAGGTTTAGGTCCCTCAAGCATGTAGCTCGGAGGGATTGGGATTTCTTTAGGTGTAGCATGTCCAACAGCTCTGAGTTTGACATAACTTTATATGTTAGGCAGAGATCACCTCGGAGTAGGCGATATGCTACGGAGTAAAGCTGGAGTTTTTTGAGACAGTCAGTGTAGGGCATTTGTTTAAGGCCAGTAATCCTCTTTGTGAGGTACTTCTGTGGCCTTTCCAGCTGCTGCAGATGTCTTGTGAGGTACATTCCAAAAGGGGCATTGTACTCTATAATGGGTCTAATGAGTATCAAGTAGAGGGGAACAATGGCCTCTTTTTTCCCGGATGAGAACCCTTTTATGATGAGATGTGCCATGTAGAAGGATTTCCTGACTACTGTGGTGATGTGACTATCAAAGGAGAGACTACTGTCCACCTGGGTCCCAAGAACTCTTATTGTACATTCAGTGTTAAGTAGATTGCTGCCTATGTGGTAGTTCATGGGTAAAGAGTTTTTACCAAATGGGATGACACTGCACCTTTTGGCATTGAGCTTGAGGCCATGGCTCTGACACCAGGCATCTGTCTCAGCGAGGCCCTTCTGTAGTATGTCCACATCATTTGGGGAGTCGACTCTGGCTCCTAATTTGCAGTCATTTGCGACCTTCATTAGCCAGAGGCCTTCTGTGTTAGCGTGTACTTCAGAGAAGTAGATACCAAACAGGAGTGGTCTCAGGACTGAACCCTGTGGTACTCCACTTGTCACTGGTTTGATGTCAGATTTGGAGTCTGCAACTTTTACAGTGTGGGTTCTGTCAGTGAGCCAGTTGGCAACCCATCTTGTGACATAGGGATTTATACATAGTTTAGTGAGTTTAGCTATAATTCCAGAATGGAGGATAGTGTCGAAAGCTTTGGCGAGATCAAGATAGGGTGTGTGAACCACCTTACCCTCATCTATGGCTTTGCTGACTACCTCAAAGAAGTCGATCAGGTTCAGGAGACATGATCTGCCTTTCACAAACCTGAACTGGGTGGGATCCAGAGTTTGGAGGTTACCAATTACCAATGTCTTTGTTTATGAGTTCCATGATGATACCTTCCATGGCCTTGCAGACCAGGCTCGTCAGGCTAATAGGGTGATAGTTCCTGGGATCAGTGGTAGCTCCCACTTTGTGGAGTGGGATAACTGTTGCTGTGCACCATTCAGTGGGTACAAAGCCTGATGTGAGGCTATTATTGAACATGGTGCTTAGGTGGGGAACCAGTTAGTTCTGAAGTTCATGTAAAACACAGCTTGGGATATATGCGAAGTAATTCATGTAGGGTCCTTTCACTTATGTTTTTTGTTTTACTGATGGGCCATGTTACTGAGTAAGTTAAGGAATGTGGTAATCAAAACCTGTACTGCTGCACTGAACTCTAGGGTCTACAAAGGCTGACAGTTTTTAATTTCACTGTACTGGTGAATGCTTTTAAGTTAAATTAGCATATATTACATATTAGCAAGTTATGGTGAAGTAGATATTGCCTGAGATTTCTTTCAGCATGAGAAAGGTGGAGAGGGATCAATAACTTAGTCTGACATGATGCCTGCTACCAAAGAGTTTTTTTTGTCAGCAATATTGTTATTCAGCTCAGAGTATTTTTGGTGTCTGTGATTTTATCATTTCTGGTTATTAAATTGATTAGCTGTCACATTCCAAAGATCTGAGAGTAGGTGAGAATTTGCATCAGTGTCAACATTTTAATCCATTCTGATATGTCACAGTAATATAATTTTATTATGAATATTGTTTATGATCCAAGGGAATATCCTTAGGAGAGTAATCATGGGGGGTGTATTTTGATTTGATTAGCTGAGCTAACTTTTCAGGAGAATAAAGGGAATCAATGGTGACAACTGTTGGAAGCTATGAATTTAGAATGTGAGACTGTATTTAACAATCAGAGCTATGTCATTTGCCCTTTGTGTGATCTGTCTTTTTTATACAGGTCTTGTTCGTCTGCTACTATTTCTGTATCTGATAAGGCTGGTTTCAACCATGATTTATAATAACCAGAATATCAACATTATTACAGATGAAAAGGGACAGTATACTGCAGCAGTTATGTAAGTTTATGTTTGCAAGTTTTAGAGATTCAGGGGCATGTTCTTCATGGGAAAGGTGGTGTGGCAAAGAGAATGTTGTGTAATCTTAGACCTGTATTAAGGTTGATATCCTCAGATCAAAGGATTGAAACAGTAACTTTGTGTATCAGTACTTACATTAATGGTGAAAAAGTGGCATATTAGTTATATGGTAGATATGCATTTATTCTGGATAGATTAGTTACTGTATTGTGATCTTCAGTAGAGAGTATGACATGAAAAAAAAATGTATTTTGTTCTTCAGTGATGAAATTGTATAACAGATATTTGATCTATATGTTATACAGAAGGGTAGTTCTGGTACATGTGTGATTAAGTAAGGGTAATATTTTCATAGTCTGTTGCAAGTATAATATAAATTGGCAGCAGTAAGATGAAGGACATTGATGTGAGGGAAGGCTTTAACATATCTATTTAGTAAATAATGTTGAGTTGCAAGACTGTGCACAGAGATAGCGATGATGCCTATTTATAAATGCTTGATGTCATAGCAGCATTAAAATATGTATGGCAGTCAGAAGAGGTATATAATTATTTGATGGGATATGTAGAATATAAGTGGCAAGTAATTTGGTACTTACGTATTACCGCAATGACATTCTGAACAGGAAAAATGGTTGTTTTCCAAGCCATAGTCCTGCTGGTCAATGTAGTCAAAAGTTTGTAATGGCAAGAATATAATACTCTTTCTAACCATTACTTCTTTCTACCTATCTACACGATAAATATATTTACTTTTTCTGTTTTTCTTGAGGGTAGTCGGGCAGAGAAAGATGTAAAAGTGAATGTGGTAACACCCTAATGACTTTTACCCATTCGTCCATGCTACGTGTTTCAACCAACAACCTTTTAAATCCATGACATCAGTTACACAGATATTTACATTTCTGTACAGAGAAGTAGCTCGTCAGTTCCTAAATTTGTTGGTGAAATCCCAGTCTGTTATCCTTTTGTTATCCTTCATGGCATTTATGTGACTGCAAACCTTTTTTTTTGCATCAACTAAGGTTATAACGACAGTGTGCAAAATTTTTTCCCACGCCATTTTTGCCTTTTTGTGTAATTGTTTAACAAAGCAGGTGAGAACTGTCTGTAACAACATCACAACTCTGAAAAAGTTTATAAGCCAGAAATGAAAACACTTTAGCTAAAAGCATTTACAGAAGAGCTTTTGAAATGGATTACAATTAAGTAAGATACATACATATTCTGATATCTCCTGCTACAATTACAATATCAGGTAGTGACGCTGGACTGTGGTTCCAATAATACGTAAGTACCAGTAATTTTAATGATAGAGGAAGGCTCTGAAGAAGTGGTTAATGGATTCTAAATATATATGCCTAAGTAGGGTCTATATTAGATAAACAAAAGTTTATCTAATCGAATGCTCACATGAGCGAAAATTGTGGAACTCGAAACCACAATTGTGAGATTGCAATAGAGTAAAGATGGGAATATTTACCCTATCCTCACTGTAGTGCGATCTCAGAGTTGGAATATATATTTAGCGGGGGGTGTGGGGGGCTGAGCCCCCCACAATTCCAGTTTCCAGTTCTTGGATTTTTGCTCATGTGAGCATTCGATTAGATAAACTTTCGTTTATCTAACATAGACCCACCTAAGTATATATGTCACATGGACTAGTTATTTGGTTTTACTATGGACAGTATAACTAACTGATGTTGGTCTAAGTGGAATAGCAGAAGGATGGAAATAAAGAATAACAGCTGGATAGCACTAACTGATGTTGGTCTAGGTTGAATGGCAGAAGGATGGAAATAAAGAATATCAGCTGGATAGCATGTTTCTGTGGGTTTAGACAAGTAAAAACACTACCTTCCACATGCAAATGGTCTTAAAATTAGAAAATATCCAAACTAAGGAACTAATAGCCGACTCATCCAATGAAAAAGATTGATTGATTGATTGATTCAGTTTGTTGACCAGATTACTCCCCCTAGGTCAATGGCCTCTTTTGGAAAGCAAATAAATGGAATTCCAGAAAATGTTGATCTTAATAAAGACAAGAGATAGATAATGAAGGGGAAAAAAGCAAGAGCTGTGCAATGACGACTTCTGTTCAGTATTCACAGTAAGACAAAGTAGAGGAAATAAATCTAGCAGGCAGTGAGCCTGTAATAATTTGTCTAATCACTGGTTTTATCAGATCGTATGAGAAGACCATTGCATAAGAAGGATGAAAGGGAGCTCCTCGAATTTAGTTTGAGGGGGCACCCATGTAAGGGACTGCTGTAAATTTACCTACCCACAAGTATACCTAGTTATTTATTTTTTATTTATCAGCTAAGCTCAGTTTCTAATTAAATAACATATTATCTCCCTCTTGCTTATAGAAGGCTTGCATTGTAATAGTCTAGTTCACATCCTTAAGTAATGTTCCTTTTTAATTTATCTTTCTTCTCTCTCCAGAAAGGATAATCTAATAATCTACACCACTCTTTCTAGGAAGCAATTCTTCTCTGAAGATCCCAAAAGCTGTCTACATATTTTTTTTTTTATAGACTGTCTTTTCATACTAGTGTGTCTCTTTTTTCATGAGGCGCTCACTTAGACTCTAAAGATCCTATTTCATTCAACGTTTTTAGTTTTTTTAAGTACTTCTGATAGACACTGTGTGTTACTTTTGTTACCTTATCTCAATTACTTCTATTCTATGTATCTATGCTAATTAGGCCCTCAGAATTGTACATGATGCTTCAAATGGGATCTTCCTATATATGAAATGGGATAACAGCTTTGTGTTTTTAAATGATGATGCTTTTTCAAATATATTGTAATACTGTACCATTTTACCTTCTGGTGGTTCAAGTCATTTCAGATGGTTAACATCAAATCCCTTTTCCTTTGCTTTTCTTCCTGCCAACACCCCTCCACACACGTACACATATGCAAAGTTCTGTACTACTTCATTGATTTAATACTTCCAGGATGGATTATTTTACATCAAATGTGTGCAGCTGTGCATTAGAATGGTCTCCATACCCAGCTATAGTTTCTCTTGTGCTTTTTATATCTTGTTTTTATCAGTTTTCTTTCCTGTGCTTTGAGTTATCATCAGAAAGGCAAAGATTTCCTTCCAGAACCATTGCAGGGTCACTTACAGAAACATTGAAAAGGACAAGCCCCCACCCCTGTACTGACTTAAGTGGCACCTCACTGGATTTCACCCATATGTTTGAGTGAACTCTGTTCAGTGGTCAGTGGTATGTTGTCTGTCCTATTGCCTAGCCTATACATAACATACTACCACCTTAGGATCCATCAAAAGTCAATCTAATGAGTTTATTAACCTTTTATGAGACACCAAATGAAAATCATTGTTAGTGTATAACAGGCCATATACACCACTTCATTCTGAACAAAAGCGTCAGTGACACAAACAGCTATTTATTTTCTTGCCATGACCTTTCTGCTGTGAATGCACACTGCTTTGAATACTATGCCCGATGGGGTTTCATATATTATAAAATTCTTTCTTTAAACATTGATTCCTTGGTTTTCAACACAGTTAAAGTCAGATTAACAGATCAGTGATTTCTAGCATGTGATTTTCCCCCACGTTTGTGAAGAGGATAACATCTGTTTTCATTCAGTTATCAGAAACCTACATTGTTACTCATTCTTCGGTTAGTCTGGTAGGTGAAAAGATGCATCATATGTCCCTATCATCAAACACCTGGGCCATATGGGCTAAGCCAAGGGTAAATGCAATATATGTAGATTACAGTGGAAGCATGGAGGTGCTTAGAAGACATGGCAGTGGAGTTTTTAACCAGATTGTTTAATGAAATCTTGGAAAGTCAGAGGATGCCTGGGGAGTGGAGAAAAAGTGTTTTGGTACTTTTAAGAATATGGGTGATGTGCAGAGCTGTAGTAACTACAGAGGGATAAAACTGATCAGTCCAATCTTGAAGTTATGGGAAAGGGTAGTGGAAGCTAGGTTAATAAGGCAGGTGATGGTTAGTGATCAGCAATATGGTTTCATGCCGGGAAAGAGCACTACAGATGCAATGTTTGCTCTGAGAATGTTGATGGAGAAACATAGAGAAGGTCAGAAGGAGTTGCATTGTGTCTTTGTGGACTTGGAGAAACCATATGATAGGGTGTGTAGAGAGGAGTTGTGGTATTGTATGAGGAAGTCAGGAGTGGCAGAGAAGTATGTAAGAATGGTACAGGATATGTACAAAGGTAGTGTGACAGTGGTGATGTCTGCAAGTGGGAGTGACAGATGCGTTAAAGGTGGAGGTGGGATCACATCAAGGATCAGCTCTGAGCCCTTTCTTATTTGCAGTGGTGATGGACAGGTTGACAGACGAGATCAGACAGAAGGCCTCATGGACTATGATGTTTGTAGATGACATTGTGATCTGTAGTGAGAGTAGGGACCAGGTTGAGGAGACCCTGGTGAGGTGGAGATATGCTCTAGAGAGGAGAGTAGTGAAGGTCAGCAGGACTAAGAGAGAATATACGTGTGTGAATGAGAGGGAGGATAGATGAATGGTGAGGATGCAGGGAGTAGAGCTGGTGAAGGTGGATGAGTTTAAGTACTTGGGATCAACAGTTCAGAGTAATGGTGAGTGTGGAAGAGAGGTGAAGAAGAGAATACAGGCAGGGTGGAATTGGTGGAGAAGAGTGTCAGGAGTGATTTGTGACAGATGGGTACCAGTAAGAGTGAAAGGGAAGGTCTACAAGAGGGTAGTGAGACCAGCTGCTTGGTGCCAGAGCCATGGGCTCAAGCTCAATGCCAAGAAATGTATTGTCATCCCCTTTGGGAAAAAACATGTATCCATGAATTACCATATAGGTGGCAGTACACTAAACACAGAAAGTGTGATAAGAGACTTAGGGACACAGGTGGACAGTGGTCTCACCTTCGATAACCACATCGCCACAACAGTCAGGAAATCCTTCTATGTGGCACACCTCATAACGAAGGGCTTTTCATCCAGAAAAAAGGAGGTCATTGTCCCACTGTACTCATCCCTCATTAGACCCATTATAGAATACAATGCCCCATTTGGTATGTACCTCTCAAGACATCTGCAACAACTGGAAAGGCCTCAGAAATACCTCACTAAAAGAATCACAGGCCTAAAGCAGATGCCCTACGCTGACCGCCTTAAAAAACTCCAGCTATACTCTGTCGCATATCGTCTACTCAGAGGCGATCTCTGCTTAACATACAAGGCCATGTCAAACCCAGAGCTGTTGGACATGTCTTAAAGAAATCCCAATCCCTCAGAGCTACACGCTCCAGGGATCTAAACCTTGTCATCACAATAAACAAAACATGCTGGAGGGATAGGTTCCTGACCCAGAGACTCCCCAGACTCTGGAATAGATTGCCCATACATGTCAAGCAGAGTGTCTCTTTGGACCTCTTCAAGAGGAACCTTGACATTTGGATGGGAGAAAGGAAATTCACCCCAGGGATCACGTCAGTCGCCCTGCTAGACAGGGGTCCAGGAAAGTAAATAATGTGGGAAGAAATAGCCAGGGAATTGTTATGGCTAGGCTTGTATAGGCCCTAGGGCTGATAGCCTAGTACCAACCTATGAACCTATGAGCTATGTTGTATGGGTTGGAGATGGTGGCATTGACCAAAAGGCAGGAGTCAGAGCTGGAAGTGGCAGAGTTAAAGATGTTAAGATTTGCACTGGGTGTGACAAGGATGGACAGGATTAGGAATAAGTATATTAGAGGGTCAGTTCAGGTTGGATGGTTTGGAGACAAAGTCAAACAGGCGAGATTGTGTTGGTTTGGACATGTGCTGAGGGGGGATGCTGGGTATATTGGGAAAAGGATGCTAAGTATGAAGCTGACAAGCAATAGGAAAAGAGGAAGGCCTAAGATAAGGTTTATGGATGTGGTGAGAGAGGACATGCAGGTGGCTGGTGTGACAGAGCAAGATGCAGAGGACAGGAAGAAAAAGAAACAGATGCTCCGCTGTGGTGACCCCTAATGGGAACAGCTGAAAGAGAAGAAGACTTAGAAGTGCCAGTGAATTAGCGTGTTTTACATACATGCATACAAGTATTTCAAGCCCAGGCAATAATGCACTTCTAGCTTGCAATATGTCAAAACAGTTGTTCCCATAATAAGTGTCCAGGCTGTTCTTAAAAATATCTAAACTAGTACTTGCTTTAGTATAATTTGGTAGTCTATTCCATGCACCAGCTACTCTCTCAGAGAACCAATTAGTGCATTTCTCATTCTTATAGAATTTTCTATATAGGTTGTCTGATAATTCTCTACTACTTTTTAATGACCCCAAAAATTCCCAGAGATAGTTCACTCTGAATTCCCTATTTACCTGAATAAGGTCTTCTCTTAATTATCTATATAGGACATTGTATAAGTTGAGATATTTAAGTCTTTCATAATAACTTAACTTTTCACATCCTTGGATGCCCTTGGTATATTTCTGCTGTACTCATTCCAGTTTACTCATGCTTATTTTCTGATAAGGTTTCCATATTGTGATTCCATACTTAAGTTTGGGTCTAATATAACTAACAAGCAATTACTTCATCATTTCTGATTTCCTAGACTTTATAAATCTTTTAGACAACCTATAGTTCTATAATTATCGTTAACCAATTGGTTGATATGATTAGGAAACTCAGAGCTGGATTTAGCCATAAACTCAGATCCTTAAATGAATCTAGAGTTTCAATCACCACATACCATATTACATATTTATATTTCAATTTATGTCTCTCAAATCTTATATACTTAATTTATTTATGTATTTATTAGCATATCATTCTTCTGTGCCCAACTGGTCAATTTAGACAAGTTATTTTACAGACATGCCCTGTCTGTAACGCATGTAATCAGTTTACCCGTTTTCATGTCATCTGAATACAGAATATAGCATACCTCAAATGAAAAAGATAGATCGGAAAAATATAATCTAAACAAGTATTGCATGACAACACCACCACACCAAAATAGATAAAACAACCAGGATTCGAATGAAGTACAAACCGCTCAGTAGAAAATATATTTAATTCTAGTGCCTCAGTGAAAACACCTTCTCGGAATACAGATTACACAAAACATTTCACTTATATACAAAATATGTACCATGCCATTTGCCCCCATGTATGCCAATCTTTCCATGTCATTTTTTGAAATAATGTTTTTGTTTAAACAAAAGTTTATGAAACAACATGTTCAACATTATTTCCGTTACATAGACGATTTAATTTTCATATGTGAAGGAGGGTCAGAGAAGTTTAATAAATTTGTGTCAGATATGCGCAACAATCCATTTGATCTCTGTTTTGATGGTATACAACAGGGAAGTAAAGTGCATTTTTTAGATTTAGATTTGGAAGGCAAGGAGGATGGCACAATTGTGATGGGGATACATATGAAAATTGTTGATGGTAATCATTTTTACATGCATCTAGTTGCCATCCACCCCATACAATAGCTGCCCTTCCTTGCAATGATTTTTTGAGATTGTCAAGAATATGTAACAAAGAAGATATTTAAAAAAAAATGAAATATGTAAATCGGCAGACATGTTTATAAAAAGAGGCTATAGCCCTGCTATGGTAGAAGAGGCAGTACATAAGGTGTGTAATAAGGTGGGAAACATCAGAGTAAAAATAAACAAAGAAGTTTCTGATATAGATATTTCAAATATATATCAAATACAACAGATTTATTTTGTCTCTATGTATAACATTAAAAATAAAGAGATAATCAAAATGCTGGAGCATTATTTGAAATTTTTAATACAGGACATATTTTTGGCAAAAGTGCTACCAAGGCATCCTTCGTGGTCTTATGTTAGAGGTAGGAGCATAAAGGATATGTTAGTCCATGGATTATTTGCTCTACCAGATTTAGTGATACCTAGATTCCCGGTACAAATGGGTACATTTAAATGTGGGAGGTGCCCGGTTTGTCCACACATTGTTAACTGTTTCTGGTGTATTAATAATGTTACTTTTACATCCAGAGAAAGATTTTCATATGAATCTAAGGGGGTAGTCTATATTTTACGCTGCCCCTGTAATATGTTTTATGTGGGAGAAACCAAGAGGATGTTCCGTGTAAGATTTATGAAACATATTAGGAACATAAAAAACTGCAAACAAGAAAAAACAATTGCTGCACATTTTATGAAGCTACTATTCATTGCTGAAGGAGAGTATTTTGGAATAAATAAATTGTTTTTATTTAGTGATAATGTATTGAAGGAGAAACTTTAATACAAAGAGAGAATTTACATTTTGAGGTTTAACACATTGGTGCCTATGGGGTTTAATGGGGAACTAAATTGGGGAAGTCTGCTTTAAGGCAATGATTTTTTAATGAATTAATTATGTGTTAATTGGTAAATATTTTGTATATAAGTGTAATGTTTTGTGTAATTTGTATTCCGAGAATGTGTTTTCACCGAGGCGCTAGAATTAAATATATTTTCTACTAAGCAGTTTGTACATCATTCGAATCCTGGTTGTTTTATCTAAACAAGTATTGGCCTATACAGCCCTGTGAGACAGCTTGACTGTAACCTAGAATTTCACCTGTCCAGTTGCTGTATGGAACTTGTCATGCACTATTTGTAAACAATACAGCTATCCATCTTATCAAGAGTACATCAATACCTAGTTGCTCTAATTTATTGATCAGTGTTTTGGTGTGACTCCATCAAATGCTGAAGTTAAATCTATATCAATTACCTCACAGCACAATTTTTCATTCATAAGTGTTATTATATTTTTACAGAACATTGTGTTGCATGTAGTGGCATATCTATTTTCAATTTTCAACATTTGCATGCCATGCTGATATATGGCTTCGAGTGCCAACCTTTCCATTTCTGACAATAATTTATCCAATATAATGTTCTCCATTATTTTTCACCAACAGGAAAGTAAACTTAAGGGTTTGTCCTACTTCCCTTTCCCTTAAAGACAAGTTTAACAGTACATGTCTCCAGTCTTGAGGAATTTCCCCATATTTTTTGACCTAGTAAATAACAGATATAATGGTACTGTAAATTTGTACAGAAGTGTTCTCATGTCATTAATACTACTACTGTCTTCTCCCATTGATTTCTCTGGATCCAGTTTGTGTAGTTCCTTTTCAATATAATTTAATTTGATTTTGGCATTTGAGGTTACCTGGATGTTATTTAGACAATGTATTACCCACTTTATGCAGCCAAGCTGCATAAGAGTTTGCAAATATATTAATAATCTGTTGTGTCTGACAATAAATTTTATAATATACATGTAATTTATCAATTTGTATGTCTTCAATCCTGCCACACCTTATAAATCTATAAAATTGTATTCTATTATGCTCAATACAGTTATATAAAATTTCTTCATAATTTTTTCTTTATCCTGTCTCACACTATGTCAGGGATTCATAAACAGTTGTGTAGGCTTTGTGCAAGCCTACATGATGTTTATATGTGTGCACAATGAGCAGCAGCACTAATCACATATGCATGGTGCTCATCACGCTTACACCAATACATGCAACTTTTCATGGGCAGCAACAGCGTTGGTGGCCAGGAAAAATGTGTTGAGCAGCACAAGTACAAACAGTAAACAGCCAAGCTTGTCTATGGGCAAACCTGTTAAGCGTGCTCACACGGACAGCACAAAAAGCTGATAGGGCAAATAATGCAAGCAGTACGCAGGCAGGGAAAGTGTACTGAGTGTACTGTGCACTTAAATCAAACTTATGAATGCAGAAATAAGTAAAATGGGAAGGGAAATAGGAAGGACAACTACAATACATGGGTTACCAGGCAGGGAAAGTGTATTGAGGACATTGTGCACAGAAATCAAATAAATGTTTACAGAAATGGGGAAGGTAAGTGTTCAAATACTACTAAGATGATTGATGTGAAGGTGCTTATGTCACAAAAACAATTTTGTAATAATAACATTTTAAAATACCTATGTCATAATAATTAAAGGTCAGAGTTCCTGAGCAAATATAGTTAAATAAAAGCTGATATGAAATTATATGATGTGATAATTACACAAATTACCATTGTAGCAGAGAGGAATGACTTGACATATGAATGTCATTGACTTGCTGAGTTCAGATAACAGTTCGCAAGGACAGTTTATACATTATATGATATTTGCACAGCTGCATTCTGTCAATACAACATGCTGGAAAATCGGAATGGCTCAGAAGACACAATCTCCTTTTGCAAGAATTGAACCCATCCCATCATTGTTAACATTGACCTGTGTATTAACTATGTGCACCACAGTGATAGGCCTAGCACATATATGTGGAGGATCACCCTCAAAGGGAATTAAACACTTCAATACTCTAATGGTTATGCATTCCATATATAGGTATGTGATTGTTACAAATGTCGGAGCAGAGTGTGACATATGTAATACCGATGTGTATGGCACTCCTGCCTGACACAGTTATTGTGCAGATAGATAAGAACAGATGTAAACACCACAATATAATGCAATGTATTCCCCAGAGCTGTGTATTGTTGGCATCTGCCAAGGGGGTAGCAATGTGTATTGTCACAAACAAATAAAATGAACGTGTGAATTAAAAAAAGGATCCCTGATAATGAATGCTTATCAGCATGCCAGAGCGATGGCAATTAAATGAGTATGCTCATATACACACAGTTTTAATCACTCATATCAATATTCTTTAGTCAAGGAAGGTTCCGTTGTATGTCTATACACATACCACCTAAAAACTGGAGCACACTCAAGTACATAACAGGACTAAATACATGTGCCAAAGTAGCAGTCTAACCATGACATTAGCAGAACAAATGTCTACTGCCATAAAATCCAAAGCTACATTCACATGTGTTCATGCAACATATCAAAGGATACGACTGATGTGATGTAATGGTTGTTGCATGATGAACATCAAGCTGTACAACCCCTCTAAATAACAATATGGCTATTAATCACATTTGTCACAGTGGAACTGTTATCACAGCTGTTGAATCCCACCCATGTGAAGTCATTTAGTCAACTGACTATACTACATTTGCCCATAATTTTTATCTGCTAAAATTTATGGTGGATGCTTCCAACACTCTCTACGTACAAATTATAATTGAGGGGGGATGTCATTCATGGAGAACAGTTAAAGAAATAAATGCTTACAGTCACTCAATGCTGGTTTGGAACATTTGCCTAAGAACTGAGAAAATCAACAACATACTGGAATCAATGAATGTGCCATGGCATAACTGCATTGCCAGTTGTCATGTGTGATTATATGAAAGCATTACATCATGTGTTTGAATCAAGGAATTTGTGCCCCTATAATTACTCAGAATGGATCTTGCTGTATGTCAGGTAACATTGCCTGATGCTCAGTATACCCAAACACACCTGTAGCTTCCTGCTGTTGTCACTGTGATGGTAGAAAAACAATTATGTACAATGTGGATATAATCCTATACTGGAATATATGCCTTACTTAGGCAACAAAATAAATTACATTGTCTCATGTCATCAATCCTGAGGAAGTGTTTCACTACAACTGTGATGGAACTACAATCTATTCAAATGGCAGCATCAGTCTTCAATACAGCCTTTCCAAAGGAAATATAGAATTAACAACTGCAAGAAGAAACAAGATCTAAACATTAGCATAGCACATGTGGGTGACAACACTGTTAGCATGTGGACTGACTTTGTGATTTGAGCTATATGGCTAACATCACAGACTAATGAAGGCTTGCTGAAACACAAGTAGAACTACAGATTTATTTGACTACTGTGACACTGCACATTTCAATGGATGACATCACCACTGTGTATCACCTTCATGTTTCTGCTAAAAAGTTGTTGCATACCACACTGTATAGATATATCCCATATATGTATTCACAGCCTTTTCTGCACAGTAAGAGAAAGAAACATAGATGACAGTCATTCCTGTATACGGACTCCCTGCCTATCAACTGACAGAACCTGCAAACAAGTAGTTTATGTACATGCACCACAGGAGAATCTGACTGCATGTGAGCCACACAGCATCTTTGAATGAGTGACATCAGCTGTGTAATGCAAAGAAGATGTGAGTGCAAAAATGACTTCTACAACAAAGTGGACTTCTAACTATTGTCAGTACTAAGAGGTTTAATACACTGGAATCCATTTACATTCACACACACATAATCTCGTGGTTGTACTCAGACACTGTACCTGTCGACTGACACAATCTAAATACAAGTGTATCACACACATGTGCCACAGGAGAGGCTTGACTTTAGTGATGTAAGCATGCATTATTGAAATGATGACTTCATCAATGTGTGGCAGATGATATGCATTTGTGGACAGAGTGAAAAGGGGATGTGGGATTGATCTGACCATGGAAATGTTTTTCATGAGTGTGAGTCAAATGCACATGCCTGGTAAATGAGTCCTCCAGTGATACAACGGGCCTACCATCACACAGACAAGTTGATTGTTGGGAGATTATAACTTTCTTCCTATCTAATTGCACAATCTAGAAGACACAGCTCATAACACAAGTTCCACTGCAGAAGTCTGCCTTTTAAAGTGCCTGACTACACTTTATACAGGATGACATCAGTGTGAGCTGCAGAGAAGATGATGTTGGGAGAGGGGTTTGACATTGATGTGGACACACCCTGCACTATAAAATTTACTATAGGCTAATGCTTTATTAAGACCAACAGTAGGTAAAGTCATATTTACACAATTACACACACACACATACACACACACACACACACACACACACACACACACACACACACACACACACACACACACACACACACATCAACCATGGTTATATTAAAACCCTCTAACTATGCAGTCTAGAAGATAAAGTACTCAATGCAAGCTCCACTGCAGACGGCTAACATTTACACTGTGACTGTGTAGTGTAAAATAGGACTAGCTTCTCATTCTGTGTCAGGGAAGGTATTGCACTGTTGAAGGTTTTGTGCAAATCCTTATTTGTTGATATGATGGACAAAGTGAAATGTTAGGAAAAAATACATAAAAACATAAAGGCATATTATGTTGCTGACTTATGTCAGATATACTGTCATTAATATATATTTCAGAACTAAGAGTGACATGTACCTACCTGTCTTGTGTATATGAGACGCACACACTTGTGAAGCACAGAGTTTGCAATGAATCATTCATGGGTCATCATTATCATGATGGTATTTAAATCTTAATAAATGGTACTGATATTAGCAATGGTATGTGTTCATGCATGAGGGACATAGACTGTCAGTACCAAACAATACTTAATGCTCCAATGCAAGAGGGATAAAAACAATGATTTATGTGCATGAAGGCTGTATGTGGTTGTATACTATTTGTAAGTGTCAGTACTTCATTTCACTATATTTCATACAAGTACATTAAGATATTTCCATGTAATGAAGTAATATAATCTGGTAGCAACATTTTTTTTCCAAATCTCTTCCTAAAGCAGAATACTGATAAACGTATCTGTGCGGATGTTGGCAAAGTGATAGCACATGCATGATTATACTTTGATGTGTTGAACTGGAACTTTGGTGCTCCGCATGTTGTATTATACCTTTCCATGTTTGCTCCAAAGCTCAATTCAAAAATGAAGAGTTGTGCTTGCCTTCCTTGTTTGTATGATGTTAGGCTGTGAGCAAACAGTTGTCTGTTGAAGGAAAAAGCAAAGAACTTTAATCTGAGTAGGCTTAGTGGTGATGGATCCGTCAGCACTCTGGACAGTACTTAGTGGAGAAAATCCACATGTCGACCTAGCTTTATCTGTGGCAGAAGGTGTAAGATCCCTGAGCTAAATGAAAAAGGTGAGTTAAAACAGGATTTGACTCCAGTAAGCAGATCATTTTACAAATTATGTTAGAATGTGATTATTATAGTAACTTTTTATCATGACTTTAAGAATACATATGAATGACTATTTGCCTGGCCAAATTGTGTGTGTAATGACTACTAAAATAATCTTGTATACCTACTACATAAGAATCATGCTTCAAAGCAAATCACAAGTTAATTGTGTGTACAATGCAGTCTAAGGCAAACACTCACCACATTTTGCAATAACACCTGAAGTGACATTTAGCAGCACATACTGCAGGTGCTCATTGCCAGATCTTGCAAAAATGATGAGGACTACAACTGGTTAAATAGAAGGGGCATAGAGAGATACACAGTCAGCACATTCACAGGAAAGGCACTTATAAAAACAGGCAATAAGAGTTTCACTTAATGCTGGAGTTGAACCACTGTCAAGCTGAAAAATTAAATTACAGACTTGATAATTATCTCTATACCCCACCAAGGAAATCATACTTCAAGCATTTCAAAATCACACCTTTGAAGGGACATTGTTAATGTATTCTGCCAATGGAAGATGTAGATATTATTCTCCTGCAAAGTAATGGCAGTCTGAAAACGTCATAACTTGACATTTACATCCATCAGCCTAATGAACAGTCAACAGTACAGAGGGGTGACAGAAGAGGTGGAGACAGAGATAGATTTACAGAGTCCTGTGAAAGGGTGGTGTTACGGGTCATTAATTCACATCTTTATGGAGTGTCCTCAATATTCATCTATCATGCTCTGTATCAGTAACTGATGGCTCTGGGGATCAAGAAGCTGTAGGGCAGGCAGAGCCTGATGAAGACCTGAGTAGAATAAGGCTGGTTTACTAAATCTTCCTTATGGTCATAGATGTGTTGGCAAATGCTTAACTGGATACAATTAAGATATGTGTCATGAAACCTATCATAGATGTACAACATCCCAATAAGAAATAATGTGACAATCATCTGTAATCAAACGCTTGATGCTATGGTCAAAAATGAATATTCACAGACAACTGATTTGTGTCAATACTCCACAGAAAGAATTGCTCTTGGCTAAATACAATAGTCAAACAACTGTTACAGCAACTGTTGCCAGTGATTTCCTTCTGCTTTCTGTATTCTGGTAGCTCAGCTTGTTTCAGTACCTTTGTACGAGAACAACTGGATTACTGTGGGTGATGCCAACAGCCGACCAGGTTTTTCCATAAGACATGAACAGCCATTCACCATCACTCAGCATTGGTGAACAATGCCAAGGTCCATGCAAATACTGAGGGAAAAAAGTGAAGCCTTTCTTATAAGCCATTTTTGGGCATAAGTGTTGTGTTAATTCTATTTTTGACTGGATTAAATGTGTGAAAATGGGGTTACAGGAAAGTGGTGAAATGGAGGGAAAGTAGAGAGGAGGATGTAGAGGAAAGAATACAGGAATCTGCAGAATGGTAGTGGGAGAAAACTATAGATATCCAATTCTCCACAACATAAATGCAGAGGTGTAGGCAGAACTGGCTGAATTTGGACTGTAACTACAGCAAGGGTAGGTGGCAACAACAGAATGATCTTGTACAGCCAATTGTTCCAAATCAAGTGTGCCAAAAAGATACATAGGTGAAGTAGAGACTTATGTATGGTTCATTTTTTTGACAGGTGCCCATTTTTATTTTTTTAGGGGGAAAGCTCTTAGGAATACGAGGGTCAGGTAAGACGGTTAGGAGAGGAAGCAGGTGCAGGTATACAGGGCAAACAAAACACGCAAGAATGGTGATGGGAATAAATATTTGGGGGAGACCATGATGATTAAGGACTTTGGAGGCACATTCACATCAAGCCTGAGAACAATAAGAATACAGTTCTCACACTCAGAGCTGTCATCACTGTCTCCTTTCTCAGTTTCCTGTGTCAGTGCTCAACATGGCTTCATCTTGGTAATGTGATGAATCACCTTTTCTACATGGCCCATTCAGGTGCAGAGGCTGCTTTCCATTATATCCTCCTCCAGCCTTGTCAGTTCTTGGCACACAACAAATTCACCACCTCCACTAATACTACTCCTGGAGGGCACCAGTGCACCAGCTGCCAGAGCACATCTACCTTATTCATATGAGACAGGTATTGCAGGGGTTGTGGAGACAGCACAGACAGGTTGGGACCTTGAAGTGCTGGGCTTGGGTGCTTCAATCTATGGAGGGATGGTGGGCCGATCCGCAGTGGTCGGTCTACCTCTCTGTGCTGCATGTCAGTTTTTATAAGCAGAAATGTATTACAACAGAACATTTTAAGCCATATAAAATTTCGCCACCAACAAATAAGAAAAACAATTTAGAGAGAAGGGGTGGGGTGAGACAAAAAAGAGAGAGAATTAGATCCATGGCATATTACATGAGTATATAATTTCAGACAATGAACAGTTATGATTATCTTGTCTATACACCTTTCCCACATCCATGTATGATGGGAAGGTCTTACTCTGTTGTACCATTAATCAATTGAACTGCTATAATATCATAAATATAACTATTTATTATGGAATTGCTATATTGCATACAAAATAAAATAGTTATTAGACTTACAGTTAAGGCCTGATGCATACATAACCCATGCCTCTCTCAGGTAAGTTAACCTCTCTTTGTGTGCCTCATGGTTTGCTGCAATGTCTTCAGCATCTGTATAACAAAGAAAAAGATACAGGAAAGCATATTGAATAGCAGTCTTGGCTGCTTCCTGTATTCAATATCATTTAATAAAAATGGATCAGTATACTTACACAATTGATAGATGTCAGCAGTTGTAAACTAATCCTCTCATCAGCTAAGGAGGTCCTTCTTGTGCCATTTCAGGTCACTATAGTGGTGATGACAATTCTATCCAGTGCATGGGATGTCAGTTGCACTGGTGAAAGACTTGGCTAATCTGCTATAAACACCAGTCTTATACTGAGACCAAGTATAGTTCCCCTTCAGCAGCCGTCAGCTGTAGCACTCCACAAGGAGTACCACAAACATCCTGGACTCCTCAACACCCCACCTCTGTCTTCTAAATTTAGTACCATCATCTCCCACACCAGCCATACCTGCAGAAGTCAAGCATCAACTCTAACTATGAATAGTGCCAAATTCCATTCATGCGTTTAACAGTGTGCAAACACGCACAGCTATGCCAACTTCATTTGCATGATGGAAAGCACAGGGAAGGATTTGCAAACAAAGAGGAAGGTATTTTATCAAACAGCAATGAAGGTGTAAAACATGGCAGCGAGTTTGCTATGTTTGATGCTCACCCACTTCATACTTTTTCACATGGTCAACTCTGACAGCTCAATAACTTTGATTGTTAGCCTTGGTGTTTTGGACATTAAATAGGATGACTTGGCACATGACTTTCAGGATATACACTGTAAAAAGTTACTTGACCAATGTGGGAATCAAACCTAAGGAAAAAAATAAAAACAATGTTCAGTCAACGTGATTTTTTTTTTTTGCCAGTGCTACAGGAGTACTCTATTTTAAGCATCTTCATTACAGATAAACTGCATTCAGTATGAATGCAGATAGACATCAGATAGGCCTGTATGTGTGTGCCTTTAGGAAGTCCTGTGAACTACATTCACATGAAAGAGGCCATATTACTGTTTGTAAATGTATGTCAGATGGATAGGCTTTCATCAGCTGATTAATACATGATGAGGTATGATAAAGACATACTTCACTACACATGTTGTCCTAAACACAGAGTGGGGCTATTGAGAAGAGAAACTGATTTTAACTGAAGTATTCTGCCTATTATATAATGCAAGGGCATTCTTAATTCATTATCATAATTAACCTGCTTAAACAATTGCACACACATTTAACTGTGCTTAATAATTGAACCAACTATGAGCTATGCTACTTAGAAAAATGTATTTATTGAACCATTAATGAGACATTTCTTGCAATAAACATAATTATAATAGCCATTTGTATGTAGTGTTACATTCCTAATCAAAGCATTGTGAGCAACTTCATTCTGACACAATTTGTAAAAATAAGGGTTATGCAGATTCAAACCCTGGATCATGTTCATTTTATTTTAGCAATCAGCACTCTTAAACCTTGTGGCACACAGACAGGAATAGAAAATTTGGATGTTCTCCACTCAGTACTGTCTAGAGTGCTGACAGCTGTACATTGCCACTAAGCATATTTGCACTACAGAAGTTTTCCCAAATAAAATGTTTCACTTTTTTACTTAAGCAAGTAAGCTTGATTGAATGCAGCTGAGCACTGAGCAGTTGCACAAGGCAAGAAACTGAAAAAAAAAATGTGATGTTGTGATGAAAGTAAATTATACATCTAGTATAATAATTTCTACATTCCATTCATACAGTCGTGATTTGAACCTCAAAGTAACTCTAAGGGGCGAAAGCCACTGCATTTACAACTTCTCCCACAGAAACAAGTATACAGAATATGCACATCACCTGCTGGTGCCAAAACTGTTTTCACTAATGGAGATGACAGAAATAAAATTATTCACTCTTTCATTCACCTGTGAGGCCTGTTTGTGCTCTATTAAGCAGTGTTGAAATTTCAGAGGCAAGAAATCATGTCTAACAATTTATTTTCCACACAGCAAAACACAAGCTGCATTTTCACATTTACTACAAGCATTCCAAGCAGCATGGGGCTTCAAGCTGAATTCAAACCCTGCATCCTCTTTCCTGTTTCTTTAAAATCATTTCATTTAACCTGTGTACAAAAATGATACTTAGATGCAATGTAGAATTCCTGCTCTTACTGCTATTCATGGTGCTGTAGCAAAGCACATCTGTGTCACTCTATAACGTGCTACTGATGGCTGCCAAATTAAATTTCTCAGATTGTACTTTTGGCAATGGACTCTTGTTCACTGCTTTGAAATGGTACCAGTCAACAGTGTGCTTTTCCAAAACCTATGCATATGAGGACCACACAAAAAAACTTGTCAGTATTAACAAATATCAGGGAATAATAATGAAAAGGCAAGATTGTAAAGTTTACTAGATCTGTGTGTGTGTGTGTGTGTGTGTGTGTGTGTGTGTGTGTGTGTGTGTGTGTGTGTGTGTGTGTGTGTGTGCGTGTGTGTGTGTGTGCGTGTGTGTGTGTGTGTGTTGCAGCCTGATCATATGCTCAGAAAATATGCATTAACTCTGTCAGACACTACACTATCTGGAACTGAACCCTCAAGTCAGTGCAATAACAACACACACTATGTTATGTTACTTATCTCTCTTTGCCACAAAAACAGAACCAGAAGATGTTCCTATTTAATTTGCCGGAACATGTCTAGCTCAATGTGACATTCACAAATACTTTACGCTAATAATAGACCACACTGTATTAATGTCAGGTTGCCAACAGTGCCAGCTATTTTGTCTATTTCCTGAGTATCTTCTCTTCCTTTCAGCTTAACTACAGAACTGCAGTGCCATGGCCATTTATTTGCATTTTTGTTTCAATGTATAATAAAACTGATCTGCACTTCAGACAGATATTAAACAAAGGATGGACAATGTGTTCTTACTACAATAATATCAGTGTCGATAAGGCATTTCACATACCTCTCACGGTGCTTACACTTTTAATTGTAAGCCTAATCTGCATGATATAAACACTTCTGAGAGAGAACAGTCACTGGTTATTGTTGAGTCAGAACAATCAGTAACACTTGCAAGTCATTAGCAGCTAACAATTGTCATTTCTCCACCCTGCAGTCCTAGGGCATGTGTATGCAGTTGTCCATCTATCTACACCGTGTTTGTATCCCCAACACCAAGTGATTTTTTTTTTATATTCAGGAATGCTAATGATTTCACAAATCATTTGCATCATCACAGTGCTCAGAGGGCTGAATCTACACTGTAGAAAAGTAATGGCATAGTTATAGAAATGGAAGGAATGGAGACTGGATACATACCAAGCATTACTGCTAGTTACTTGCAGGAAATTGTTCTACAAATTAGTATACTATTTCATAAGTTAAGTTTGTCCTCTACACAAATTGCTTACTTGTTCATATTTTGAATGTTTTTCAATATGCAATGGCAAAAACAATTTTGTGATGTAGCAATTTTAAAAATTCACTGCTGGTATACTGCACATATGTCAGTTCTTACTGTGTTTTCCAAGTTAATATGGTTACTTCACAGTATTGTGTTATCATTTGCTATTGCATGACTGCCTCAACTGTGTGGGTGATTCATTGGATAGGATGAGTGACAGTGTCTGTGATGGTATGTATCTGTATATTAGGTTCATAAGTGTTTACTAGGATAATGACCACAAGTGTCTTTTTAAGCCTATCCATGTATCCCAAATCTCTAACAAGTTCTGGTACCCTTGAAAACTGTAAGCAGGGGCTTGGGAGATGAAATGTTTACAACCCGGGGTCTGGGAGATGAACCATTTACAGGTTGCCTGTGTTCATTAGAGACATAGGTGTCAAGCCAGGAATGAATTCCCTGTTTCCCATCAAATTGTCCAAGTTATACTTGTATTGGTTTTAGGGAGGAACTCTGCTTCACATGGATGGGGAGCCTCTCTAACAAGTTCTGGTACCCTTGAAAAGTATAAGCAGGGGTTTGGGAGATGAAACGTTTATAAGCAGGGTTCTGGAAGATGAACCATTTACAGGTTGCCCGTGTTCTTTAGAGACATAGGTGTCAAGCCAGGAATGAGTTTCCTGTTCCCCATCAAATTGTCCAAGTTATGCTTGAATCGGTTTTAGGGAGGAACTCTGCTTCACATGGATGGAGAGCTTTTTCCAGAGATGAGGTAATCTCTGGAATACATATTTGTCTCTCCAGCAGGTCCTATTTATATCACTGTCAAGGTTTAAGTAACGGTACTATTTGTTTTGTGGATATGCAGGAAGTCCATCAGAGTGGAGTCTGACAAAGCCCTGTATGCCAGCATAGAGCTTCCCTCAACAGCCTGTAGAAGATCCACAACATTTTCTGCTGTTAGCTGACATAGCTGTGTCATATTCCCTCCTTTTCTGGCACTACTTTCACTCCTCCATCAGAAAGTAAGGTGTCCACACCCACATGTGGTAGGCCATGTGTTTGTGGTCCTGAAGAGATCTTGTCCAGCAGACATCACACACATTCAGGTAGTACCCCTACTTTGAAACGGGAATGTGGAAGTGGCAGTGCAACTCCTGGCAGAGGCAGTTCATATGGTCGGGAGCCATAACACAGAATATTCAGCTCTACCATGCATGGCTCACACCTGTCCCAGGATGGAGTGCTCTCTTTGAGCTTGATTTTGTTCATACAGATAATTACACATTTCATAAAAACTGCCCATACTGAACTGCAGACATGCAAGGTAAAAAGCATTAACGTTGATTGAGATATATCTTAACAAAGTCAAGTCAAACTCAAAAGTAACTTTATTGCCACAGCTGAATGAAATTATGTTCCACCAAGCTCATGTACAAACAGAAACACAGAAACAAAAAAAAACATTGATACAACAACAGTAACAACAACAGTGACAGAGCCAACTGAAGGCAGAAAATGCATCGAAGCTGCTCCTATCTAAAAGGCATGAACAGCCACAAACCAGTTCATTGATCTTCCTACATTCTCACCATCCACAACATCACCAGATCCCATCTCCAACATCATCATCAGAATCTGATCTAGATCCAAATCCAGTCTGGATCCCTCTGACCCAGCAGAATCAATCCAGTCTTTACAGAAATCAAGCCTGGTAGACAACTCTGATTTCTGCTCCTGTGCTCAGTTCAAACTCACCACTGAAGGCCCAAACTTCAGCAATTAGTTTAAGGATCCTCAAGCAAAAAACCAACAAAGACACTACAGACACCATGGCTTTTGTCAACCTAATGCTTGACCAGGTCAAGAACAAATCATTCAGTGGACTACAGTGTGACATTTCACAAAAATTCAACAAAAAAACAAATGCCCCTCGGGAGCAGGAGAAGCCACTGCCACACAAGGTGCCACCATCTTCCTTACATCTTATGTTAGTGTCCCTGAGATATTTCATACTTGAATGAATTAATGTTCTTTGTTTCTTACTGACAAACACTCATTAATTTGGTGTTATCCTTGGACTACTGCACCCCACACCTCCACCCTGTGAAAATTATGATGACTGTTCCATTGGCTTTGCTCATTTGGGTTTGACTTAGGGTTGCATATATGTCTGATGCAGAGTGGATAAGGAGAAGACTGACTGTATGCAGGTAGTTTATCTTCTTACATATTTATTTGTATACTACAGGTTCCATTCTTACTTGGCATTACTGCAGTAATGAGTCATGTGCTTTGAGGCTGTCTCTGTCTGATGCTATCCATACTTAGACATTACATGGGGAAGTACCGTTTGTGTACATCAGATGGCATCACTTTTAATACTTGTATGTGCTTAGGTGTTATGTTTATTCCTTCACTGGTGAGTGTGTGTGCTATCATTTGCCTTTTAGCCAGGGAAAAGGCATATTGTACATGCCTACATCTTATGGCTACCTCTGCAGCTGGAGGTTCTCCCTCAGAATCCTCATCTGTATGTGTCGGAGGTGTAGCCAACCTGTAGTCCATGAATGTGTTGTCCTGACCCTTGCTGTCCCTGTTGCAGCTGCTTCCTCAAGATGATATTGTGCAGCATGGTACAGACTGTGAGAATTTCTGCACAAGTGCCTGGGTTGTACTGCACGGCACCCCCTGATGTGTATAGACAGCAGAACTGTGACTTCAGCATGCCAAACACATGCTCTATGATGTTTCTAGTTTAAAAGTGGCATTGTTGTATCCTTCCTTTGTGCATGTTTGTGCATTTCTGATGGGTGTCCTGAACCATAGTTCCAGTGCATAACCTGCATCACCCAGAAGATGGCCTTGTGGAACATGACCCCTAGCAAACATTGTGTTAACCTATAAGGTGTGCCATATGTGTGAGTCATGGTAACTGCCTGGGTTGTCTAAACCAACATCGAGGATGATCCCTCAGGTATCACAGGCAACTTGGCAGTTGACTGAGTGGAATCCCTTCCTGGTGATGTGTGTCCTTCCCTAATCATCAGCTGGAGCTTTTATTTCTATGTAAGTGCAGTCTATTGCCCCCAAGATGTCAGGGAAGTATGCTACAGCATAAAATTCCTGCATGATTCTTGCTCTCTCCTCTGGTGCACACGGAGAATAGATGTACTCCCGTGCACACTGTAGCATAATATTAAGATATTGGTGAAAGTGAGGCATGTGACACCCCTAGTATATCCCCTGTGGGTCTCTGTAATGTACCAGTAACTAATATCCTTAATGCTACACATAATTTAGTTTCATCTGTTATAGGTGTTCCTTGAGTTTCCCTGGGTGTGAGATGGGGATTGCAGAGGCTGCAGAGCTCCTATAGTGTTGCACTATTAACCCTATATTGCTCTTCTATTTCAATATCATATAGTCCATGAGCTGTTAAATGGAGTGTGAACATCCTTCTTCAGCTTGGATGAGGTCTATCAAAAGCAGCAGCAATTTGGATTTAAGCCTGTTGCATACACACATGCAAGAGAGCAGCAGCAGCCCCTAACACTGTTTTTTTTTTTTTTTTAAGTGTGATGGTGGCTGCATTTCAATAGGCTTTAGAGTTCATGGCAAAGGGCTACACCCTCTCTACATGGTTACTTTATAGCTTCCTGAATGGCTCCGCCATATTGGATTGGTTCATTAGCATGTAATTGAGTTGATTATGCTTTCATTAGCATATTCTGCTGTTTACCATTGTCGGGCAACTCTATATGATGTGTAGAGCTGTTTTATGAACACAAAATAGTACAGTCATGTGTGTGTTGTACAAGGTGCACATGATAGCAGTACAGAAATTAGCCATTCATGAATCCAGCCCACTCTCTATGCCAAACCCTTAATTTCCTGTACATTTTATACCCTATATAATCTGGACCTGATAATGAAAAAACATTTACTTTCCTAAGTATTTCATCCAATTCACTAACAATAATTTATTTTTCAAATTCTTCCTTATCTCATTTTTGAAATCTATTTACTTTCTATTGTCTCTCTTATGTTCTTTCTTTTTACTTTTATGCATACATGCTGTTCTACAATACTCAATTTTTTGCTCTTGTGTTCTTTTTACCTCTCCTTTTACATTTGTCATGTTTCTCATTATACTAATATGTTCCTCTGTCATTTTACCCAAAAATGCAGAACTTCCCCCCATTTGTCTTATAAATAATATCTCTGGTTAAATAGTAATGTCTTCATTTTTCAGTTTCCTTTATATATTTCATTTTCCATACCATAATACTCTCTTGTACTCATCTTTAAATTCTCCAATACATTTCTATACATCTTTCCACATTTCACTTCCCCTTCCTTTCTTACATCATCCTACCATTGAAAAAACATTTTATATTTCTTTTTAAATGCAATCCACCATTCAGACCAATTTCCATAAAAGCCCTTCATGGTTATATAATGCCTCCATACTTGTAATGCTTCCCACTCTTCAAATTCATTCCATGATTTCTCATTTATTCTTTTTATTCCCTTTCCTAATTTAATATATTCCATTTCTTCTATCATCTCCACCCATATAGCTAAATGATCTGAAAGAATGGCTCTACTGTATCACCATCTGCAGCACCCAAGCCTTCCAATAGTACAAAATAATCAATTTTGGATCCAGTTATCCCTCTTCTATAAGTCCATTTACATTTATTTCACACAAGTAACTTATAATATCTTTCATTTCTTTTTACATTTCCCCCTTAAATCATAATTAAACTATCCTGAAATAATAATTTTCATGCTAACCACCACATAATCTAATATTTGATGAAACACACTCTCTTTCCTTGATATTTGTATATGCATATACATATACAGCTATAATTCTATAAATATATACTCTCCACCTCACATACAAAGCAGTCAGCCTTCCCATCTTTACCAATATTATGTCTAGTATTTTTACTGGTTTTTACATAATACAGACACTATTCACTTCCTAAATGCCATATAATTTTTCCATCTCAAAATTTTTCTGTTTGCAATCTTTCTTCACTTGTTAGCAATCTTACATCCTTTATAAGAATATCTATACCACATTTAGTGCACCATTCCAGTATCTTATCTTTCTTAAAATATTAATTACACTATTCACATTTACTGAAAGCACTCTAAAATTGTTATGTTTCTTTGTTTTTTTTAAGTTTAAGGGAAGTATTTTCAATTTTTGTTTTCTTATTTTTTTGTTCTTTCCCCAATTGGATATTCTTCTGAGTTTATGTACAACAGAATCAGATTTTCACTAATTTCATTAACTGAAACACATCTTACCTTTTTTTTTTTAATCTTTGGTGATGCATTTTTAAATTATCTTTTCCTTGCCCTTCCCCTAACACCTATAATTTTTTCCTCACTCCTTTACACATCCTTCACAAATATTTGACTTATCAGTTTCAATTTTTTCTACATATTCAACACTCTCAGTACAGCTACCTTCATTATCCTGAAATATAGCATTGTATCTAAGTCGTCTTTTATTACTTCATCCTCTTTTTTATTAATGTCCCCCTTTGTTCTTCTGCTTGCTCATTACTTTCAGACATTATAGTGCTGACTTCATCATCCTGCTCAACGTTTTATTACTTATTATTTTTACAATCAAACCAAAGATGCCTTCACGTTTACATATTCTACAGTCCTGTTTACGCTTATTCTTCACATGACCTTTCCCCCACAATAATGAAATCTTACTTTTGTAAATTACTTTATCAGATGATTAAAATCTCCACAGCAGTCCTATTTACCTACTTATTCATCTTTTGCCCTCTACATATGCAAGGCTTGGTAAATACTTTATCATGTTTTCTCACATTTTAAAACAACATCCCCTTCTCACACCTATTCCAAATAATCCTCTCATCTCTAACTTTCATGATATAAGAAACTGAGTAAATAACATAAATGAAAAATATTTTTTTACATATTTTAACTCAATTTCATCAGTGCAAATTTGAAAAAAACTTTTTTTTTTCAGTTGGCTCCCTTGCTCAGAAAATATAAATTCATTCCATGGGTTACGGTTCTTGTTCACGATTAAACAAAAATATTTCCATTAAGTCTTCAGCCTCAAATTTTAAGTCACAAAATGTGTCTTTCCCCAAAATAATCAAGGAAGACTTCAGAGCACTAATATTAGAAATGAGTCCATAAAGCACACTAAAGCAAGCCTTAAGAATTAGCTATTCAGTGTAGGATATTTAGACAATCCTTGCATACCTGTTAGACTGTAAAACACTACTTGCCTGCTGTGACAAAGTGTTTTACCAGCAACTTTATAAAAGCATTTGGTGGAGGCTACAGCTATTACCATGAGAGAAATCTCTTCATTACAAAATCCTGTGGAATCCACAACATTAGCAAAAAATGCAGCCAACATGTAATGTATTACAGCAGGCAGGGTACTTGTAGCCATAGAGGAAGATCTGGCAATGCATCCTTGAAGCCAGCCATCAAGATGTCAAGTTAGGCTACATCTAAGCCAGCTCTCTGATCAATAAATAATTGACAGGTAACAATTAGACAGAAAGTACCACAGGCTATGTGTAACATGTATGCCCCACACATGTATGCATGTACCTTGCAAGATAACCCCATACCTGTCAAAACTAAAGTATGCCTGAGCCTAGGTATACTGGCATCTGGGACATTTCAATGGCATATGCGAGATACATACAGCTTCCAGTTCCATCATCGTCCATTTCCTGACAAAAATATGCATCAACATGGATAAGTACATCTACTTTCTATTCACAGTCATAAATAGATTCATAGGTTCATAGGTTGATACTAGGCTATCAGCCCTAGGGCCTATATAAGCCTAGCCATAACAATTCCCTGGCTATTTCTTCCCACAATATTTAGTAAAACCCAGGAATGTCATTTACCATTTCAATGCCATTGACAACTTCTTCCATGTAATTGATACAATAGATAGCACCCAAGTTCCTATAAAAATCTCCACAGTACCAGAAGAATAAATTTACATAGCATTAGAAAGGGGAGACCATCACTGAATTCTCAGGTAATGTGCACAGCAGATGGCATCATAACAAACGTAATGTGAACACACCCTGGAAGTGTATATAATGCTGCTACATGGTGAGAATGTGGTCTGAGGGCTGCCTTCCAAAATGGTAAAATACTGTAGGGTCTACTACTTGGTAAGTACAGGGACACAGCTATGCTGTAAACCAAATCCAAACCTATCATTAGTATGCATGATGGCAACATATGTGTCATCTCCTTCCAACCAGCAGGTGTCTGTGGTTATCCACTACAGCCGTGGCTAATAATGTCATATACAGCCCCATCCAACCCTGCAAAAGATGCATATAAGAGATCACACAATACAACAAGAAACACCAGTGAGTGTGTGCTTGGTGTGCTGAAGTCCAGATTCAGATAGCTGGACACATCCAGTGTGCACTCATATGAAAAGACAGCACAGATGATTACTGTGTGTGTCATGCTATGCAATATGTTAACATAAAAACATGATGGCTTAGCAGCTGCAGGTGTGCGTAATCTTCCCCAAGAGCCCCTGATGTCTGAATATGACATTTCACAGCTGTCAGAGGAGGATCAGGAGTACACAGAGGGGAGAGGAATTAGTGTGGATGAAAGAGGGTGCAGACACAAGTCCTAGCTCAGGCAACATGGCAGCATCTAGCTTATACCTCTGAGTCATAACCGGCCACAGGTGCATAAGTACAAAGAGTTAACATCAATCTTCATATGTTGCTCCACTACAACAGCACAGTTCACAACTAATGGAAATGAACCATTAGTTGTATACCATGAACATCTTGCATAACATAATCTTAATGTAAACAAAAATTCCCAAAAGCTGTAAGTCCAATAAAACCTCCGCTCGGACAGTGAGGATAGCACCAAAATTTATTCACAATTCAAAAACACGAAAAATCCAAGTCAGGTTAAGCGCTTTCATCCGCAATGCAGGCAGATTTCATCAGAACCAATCACTGTAACTTAATACACTCCTTATAAAGCATTTTAGGTGCCAAAAAATAAGTAAGACAATACAATATAAAATAAAATTAATACAAGTGTCTGATGTATTAAAATGACTAACATATTTCAAGTACATTTCCTAAAAGTAAAACAATGAATTATTTAGTGCATTTTGACATACCTAGATGCACTGACCAACAATATTAAAAACTGTCAAGAAAAAGTGACAATAATAAAGTATCAATGATAAATAGATGTAATAGATGTGATAAATATAATAAATATTGGTAAATATAAATACATTAATGAATTGATAATTTATAAAATGAATTGATAATTTATAAAATAATGATATAATGAAGTCAGAAACAATATAGATATACTATATCAAAATATTTGAATGAATAAATACATATGTTTATCAATAAATATATATGTGTAATATAAATATAAATACAGTAAGTATAAAAATATATAAAACATTTTTTAAAAATGTTGAAAATGTTGTGGCATATTTATTGAACTAAGCATCTAATAAAAGAAAAGGTTTAATACTGATAAAATTGTTGAGCCCAGGACAAGTTGTGGCATCACATAAGATTTGCCACTTACTTTCCAATAGAGCAAGATATGTTTTCCAATTACCCACTAGAGCAGTGTAGCTTATGTGGTCAATAATACTAAAAAGGAAGGAGTGCTCAGGACCTCTATCTAAAATATGCTTATTCAAAGCATTTTTAGGGTCCTGTTTTTTAATTTTGTATAAGTGTTCATAAATTCTTGTTTTAAAGCAGGACCACTACCTAAGTTTGTTTTTAAGACCTCCATCAACATTAAAAACATGTTAGAAAGTACTAAGGATAAGATAAAAGGGGGAAAAAGACTCACATCAACAACAAAGTGTGGTGCCTGTAATCAATGCAGAAATATTAACAATGCTAAGGTTATAAGGTTAAACAATATTGTCCACACGTACTTACACAGTATGGCAGGGAATTGTAATACCCCTAGAGTGGTTTATGTAGCTACATGTACTTTATGTGATGCATACTACATTGGGAAGACTGAAAGGAAATTTAAAACAAGAATTTATGAACACTTATACAAAATTAAAAAACAGGACCCTAAAAATGCTTTGAGTAAGCATATTTTAGATAGAGGTCCCGAGCACTCTTTCCTTTTTAGTATTATTGACCACATAAGCTACACTGCTCTAGTGGGTAATTGGAAAACATATCTTGCTTTGTTGGAAAGTAAGTGGCAAATATTATGTGATGCCACAACTTGTCCTGGGCTCAACGATTTTATCAGTATTAAACCTTTTCTTTTATTAGATGCTTAGTTCAATAAATATGCCACAACATTTTAAACATTTTTAAAAAATGTTTTATATATTTTTATATTTACTGTATTTATATTTATATTACATATATATATTTATTGATAAACATATGTATTTATTCATTCAAATATTTTGATATAGTATATCTATATTGTTTTTGACTTCATTATATCATTATTTTATAAATTATCAATTCATTTTATAAATTATCAATTCATTAATGTATTTATATTTACCAATATTTATTATATTTATCACATCTATTACATCTATTTATCATTGATACTTTATTATTGTCACTTTTTCTTGACAGTTTTTAATATAGTTGGTCAGTGCATCTAGGTATGTCAAAATGCACTAAATAATTCATTGTTTTACTTTTAGGAAATGTACTTGAAATATGTTAGTCATTTTAATACATCAGACACTTGTATTAATTTTATTTTATATTGTATTGTCTTACTTATTTTTTGGCGCCTAAAACGCTTTATAAGGAGTGTATTAAGTTACAGTGATTGGTTCTGATGAAGTCTGCCTGCATTGCGGATGAAAGCGCTTAACCTGACTTGGATTTTTCGTGTTTTTGAATTGTGAATAAATTTTGGTGCTATCCTCACTGTCCGAGCGGAGGTTTTATTGGACTTACAGCTTTTGGGAATTTTTGTTTATAATCTTAATGTAGACCAGCATGAACACATCCAAAATGCTGAGAGGAATCATCATTGCAGTAAGACTGTCTGCAAGATACGTCACCAAAGAAGAACACACAGGCACATGTGTGGGATGCAGGAGATGTGCACAACTGAATTACCCATTGGACAGTTAGGATATCGTCATACAGATTAATACCATAGACCATTACCGATCCAATAGGCACAATCTCAAGAAAGCAAGGTCTACGATGTGGATGGGGGTGCACTGGCATATACACACACAAAAACACTGGCTATACAATGACAGTGCTGCCTCACTTACACATGGTATCACTACAATATGAGTCATTTCCACGCAATATATATGCAAACATGAAGATGATCAGTGACATTGAGTGCACAGTATTCCCGCAACATGTATCAGTGTTGTTGATACAGCAACATATGTATATACACTTAGGTGTGCAGATTCGGTCGGATATGGGAAGGCACATATGGGAAATACAAGAAAGCACAGTGATTGAAAATGAAAACAGGCACATAGGAAGGCACTTGGTGCTGGTGTTAAGCATGTGCAGGTCCATATTAAAATGCCATAAGTGACACATAGGCATGCAGAAGCATATTTGTGCATGTATGAATTGCAAACAGCAAGGAAAAGGTAAAGAAAACATCTGTCTTATCTGTTCACTAACAAAGATGCAAACATGAATGCATGACATCACAAATTCCATTATTTATGTCAATATTATCACTAACATATGTCAATGTCAGTGAGGTACTATGTATTAACAAATGAATTTATTCACATATGTCAGGAAAAATATCAGAAAATCCCATGGAGTCAGACATTTCAACAAAAACAAACACATTACATTGTCAGTGGTCAGCACAGTGGTCGTCATTGCCAGAAGACCAAAATGACACAAAAGGATATACATTTCATCAACTGTCAGGGTTTGACTAATTCAGTCTAGGGAGCCCATGATGATAGCTCACACCACCTTCCTGGCTGCCCCTTCCATGTCTAGAAACACTCAACCCATGTTGCTCTACTGAGAAGCTGGATGTGGTGACATTTGCAGGTGTAGTGTTGAAGTAAAATGACTATGATGTGACCATCTGGACATGCCTGGTGTGCTGACAGTGGAGTGGTGATCAACATATATATGTGCACACTGCAGTAATGACATTGATGTCTGATGATCAAGTGTGGGTCTAATGAGAGGATGTTGGCCTCTGCCCACTGGAAGAACTCTGCTTAGTACAGTTAGGGCACATAATACCCAGCCAGTACTATGGCATTGCTCTAAACCCTCTGTAACAAAACTTTCACAGAGTATGCAACAGACAACACACTGTCATGCTGTGCAGCCAATGCAGCCATGATCTCACCATGTCTGCACTCCTGTCCTTCATGTAACACAAACAGCTAGTGTGTTATATGATTTGTGGCATAGGCAGGTACACAAAGTTCAGCTCTGTGATGTCACTGGGAATGTTCATTCACCTGTAATAGTAGGCGCAGACCCTCTGACACATATCCATGCACAGCAGCAACACTCCTGCATGTAATAGGCAGTACTTCTCAGTTGAGAGGAAGAGTCACCCTCATTACTTGACTTTTCTTAGGACACTGGCCCATGGACATCATAATGTTCAGCAGCTGCTGTCATACATCCTCAGAATGTCCAACCACATCTTCCTCAATATCTGAAGCTACAACATGATCCATACAGCTGTCCCCTTTTGATTTGGACAATAAACCCAAAACTGTGGCCTGTTTAGCATGAGCTGTACTAGCACAGTGAGGCACATCACACCCCAACTCAGGATCAGTGGATGGGCTACTGGAGGAGGTAGGCAGTGGACGGGCTACAAGAAAAGATAGATGACACAGGTTACAGACATGCACAAACAACACATGCTGCAGCTTACTAATGACATATGAGACAACTATATGACTACATTGTTAACGGGGATATGGACTTATCAGGACATTGTGCCTGTGAGGGAGGCATGGACAGAAAGAGTTCATGTGTGCTACATATTGCACACATCTGACAATTGGCAATAAAAAAAAATAGTAAAACCTGACATGTCATGTTGGGACCCCACCACTGGAGGTGAGGTTTGAACTGAAACTGTCTTCTGGAAACATATTCACTGACACATCATCATCATTAAGCAAATGACAGCCATCATGTCACATTTCAACAGAGGTATAACACACAAGATACTGTAAAAGTATACCATTTGGCTGAGGCTGATGTGCAAATTGCTGTTATCCTAACCAGGTGAAGAAGAACACAGTAGTCATGAAGTGCACATATGTGATCATCAATACTGACATGTATTACATATGGAATGTCTTACTGTTTACATCATCCCTGTTTGGGGCTCTATCATCTCTCGTAATGTAGATCCTGTAGTAGAACAAGGTACACAAACATCATGTGGGAATGCTCTACAGTCATGACTGTAGACAGAGGCACAGGACAAGTATACAAACTAACATGATATGCAGTCACTTACCTGACAAATGCTGAATATGTTGCCAGATGTACCTATGTATGGAAAAAAATGACATGAATATCATACATAAACAAAAGAAAAAAAGAGCACAGTGATGTCCAACCTTTTATTAAAACGATAATCAGCAAAGCTTTTGGGTTTCCCCTTCCTCAGTGCTTACAAACTAAAAACATTTCATTTAAGTACAAAATGTTAAAAGTCATATGGTACAGCCAAGCAATAGAACAACACAACTAATCAACTTCGATTGATATCAATTAGTAACACTTCTCCTAGAAAACAATTGATATACACACACACACACACACACATACACACACACACACACACACACACACACACACACACACACACACACACACACACACACACACACACCCCACCCAACCCCCCACACACACATACCGAAGTACATCAGAATACATTCTATAAACATCTAATTAAAAACCTTCATCAATATTAATGCAATTTATGTTGTCTCTTTATTAAGACAGGTTTTAAACTAACCTGATTGTTAATACCCAGATATGTGTCTGCCTGCAGTCTAATTATCCAAGAGTATTCAGCATTTTCAAGGAAGTTGTTGATATCACCCACCCTCCCATTTTTATATATTGTTCTAATGACTCTAAATTTAAACTTTTGGTCAGTGTTTTCTCCTATGTTCTTAGCTAGTACATTTGTATGTATATTTCTCCTAATCTCAGATTTGTGTTCTATTACACGATCCTTTAACTTCCTAGTACTTCTACCTACATAAAACGATGGACATTTATTACAGGTAGCAAAATAGACTATAAACATAGTATTACAGTTTGCATAACAGCTAAATTCAAATACCTTCTTAGTATTTGGGTGAATGAATTTGATATCTGTAATCACATCATCACAACAGCTACAATTACAACATTGGTATGTGCCCTTCTTGTTGGTCATCATATTAACATTACTTCCATTCAACTTAAAATCTTTGAAACATAACTTTCGTCTCAATTTTTTTTAATTTCTGTATGCAAAACATGTTTTTTCAGTAAGAATTAGTTTCAGTTCTGGCATGGACAACAAAATGTTCCAGTTTTTTCACACAACTTGCTCAACCTCATTCGTTTTAGTATTATATGATGTAACATACCTAGTTTTATGCTCCTCAGTTGTATGATTATTTATTGTAGGGGTAGCTTCACTAAAGTACGGTGCCATAGCACCAGACCTTCTTTCCTTTACTTCTCTAATCATGGAGTCAATAACATCTCTATTGTACTGCCCTCTCAATAAACTCTTGTTCCATGTGCTCCATCTGTTCATTGCACATATGATCCTTAGTATTTAACCTACTCATATGACATAGCTGACTCATAACTATGTCTTTAAAATGTGTGAGGGCCATGCATACTACACCAATGCATGTAGCTGTTTGCATGTACCAGTTTTCTATGTACACTAGTATTTAGTTTGCCATTTTCCAAAGATATATCAATATCTAGAAATGCTATACTAGTATCAGAGATACATGATTTAAAGCATAGGAAATCGGTAGTTCCTTCTAAAAAATAATACAAATTTCTGGAGCTCATCTGTTGTTCCCTTCCACAAAAGAAAGCAGTCATCCACAAACCTCTTATAAAACAATAATTTAGAGTTACAAAAAACAGCCTCTGAATAAATATGCTTACTTTCCTATTGGTACAAAACCAGGTTTGTATACACATTAGCCATTGGGGTGCCCATGGCTACCCCAGCAAGTTCTAAGTAAGTTGTTCCATTGAAGAGAAAAATATTATTAGTCAAGATGACAATCAGTTCACATACAGTAGCTATTTTCTGTGCTGATAGGTCAGTCAGTATTATCAACCAAAAATTCATGAATGCATTCTATCCCCAAATCATTTGGGATGACAGTAAATAATGAATTTATGTTAAGGGTTGCCATAAAGAAATGTTCATCTTTATTTTTAATTCTATTTTTCCAAGCAAATAGCCCTTTCAGAAAATTGCATGAGTCTTTGACTACACTTTCACATCTGATTATGTACTTACTCAACAAATCTTGCACATACATGGACAAAGGTTCAGTTACCCAACCCCTCCCCGAGACAATAGGTCTTGGGGGGGGGGTTGTAAGTGATTTGTGTACTTTAGGCAAACCATATATGGCAAGCAACACTGGACAGAAAACAGTAAAAAAAGTAAATTCTTCCAAAGTAATATCATTCTGCAGTTGTAATTCATAAATCATCATATTAACATTAGAAACATATTTAGTTACTTCACTATGCTCCATTTGTCTAAAAGCTTCCTCATCACTTAGAAATTGTTCCATTAAACCTATATAATGATCTTTGTCAAAAAAAAACAACAGCACCTCCTTTATCTGCTTGTTTAATTATTATTTCAGCATTATTTTCTAAGGCCAGTAGGGCATCACGCTCCTCCATGCTTAGGTTGTAAAAGTTACACTCATTTGTTTGCTTAAAAATACTTTTAAGCTCAGTTTCACAAAGCTCTTGAAAAGCTAATAACATTGGAAAATTATATGGAATAAATGTACTAGTCCTTTTGCAGATATTACTACTATACATTTCTGAATTTTTAAAAAACAGTTTCAGACTAAGGTTACGGACAATTTTAAATCAGTAATAGCATCAACTACATTGCCTCTATGACTTGATATACGTTATAAACCTTTATTTAGAACCATAATGTCCATTGTAGACAAACTAACTAGATAAATTCACTACATTTGATTTTTCAGTCATTTCTGACGTACCAATTTGTTTCTGGTAGCTAGGCTCTCGTTTTTCCTCTTGAGTCCATCTGGTCACTGCTTTGACCTGCCTCTCGACATCAGTCGAGTTGCCTGATTTATTTTTGCTGGCAGTTTTATTACAACTGGCTTGAATTGTTTTAAAAAAGAAGAAGAGGAACCGGCTGAAGAATTGTGGCTTGCTTGCCCATCATTCGATGCTTGCACGTCAAAACATTCGGTCATCTCCGTTTCAGCCCTGTTACTTCCTGCTAGGCTCTGATTGGTTACTTCCCCCTCAGTGGCACTGGCAATCAACGATCCACTTAGAGACCGCCCATGGCTCCCATCAGTGTCCATTGCCATAACCACAGGCCAAGATGAATTTGCTCTTTGAAAAGTGTCAAGTTGATCCAACTTTCCATTTATATGACTTACTTGAACAATCTTTTCCTTGGGCCAAACAAATATATGGCCCAGCTTATAATCATTAACATCTCTAATTAACTTATGTTTCTTTATCATCTCCTGATTCTTTTCAAAACTAGACAGTCTCTCTGTCATTTGCTGGTAGCCCAATGAAAGAAAGTTAAATATCTTGTCTGATGTTATTTGGTCTTCCAACATGTTGATTTCACTCATTAGTTCACCTTCCAGGCTTACGAAATAATCGTTCATCAGTCTCATGTAGTCTGCGTCGATTTTTCAATTCAATTGTTGCTTGTTCTTTAGGAGTTCAGGGTATGTGGTTCCATAACTAAGCATTTTAAGCACACACAAACCCTGTGGGACCCATTAGGCCCAGAACTCAAAGCAGTTTCATGTCCAATTGTTGCCCCTTCCATACCTTTTGGAGCAGGGTAGGCCCATTTATTAATGTAATCATTGGTATTCCTGTAAATCTTCTTTTGTTAATATGTGATTTTACACATTTGTTTTAGTATTCTTTATTTTAAGTGTGCTTTTTTTATATATGTGTTAAAATATGTTTTTGTTTTTTGTATGAGCTGTCTTGTTTAGTGAACTAATGATTAATGCTTTTATACAAGGTCTAAGCTTTATTAATTACATTGTAACATTTTAAATTATTTCTTAATTGAGTTAGTCATTTGATTTAAATGTATATAAAGGGATTGGGCTTTGTATTACCCTGACTCTGATGATGCCTTGTGAATTTATAGGTGAAAGCACTATCTTTTGTTTTTAATTTTTATTAAATCAGGTTGTTGTGGAGTTGTGGATGTTGTGGTGATTTTAATGATGTTACAGAGCCTTGATTATAATTTCATTGTCAAGTTAAAAAAATTGTCACCTTAGTTCATTTTGACATCTGGAAGACATTATTATATGCACATTATACATTTTATGGGGCTCGTAATTGATATGAAGATGTTATAAGCATTTGTCAAGTTACTTGATCTTCTCTCTTTACCGATGCAAGTTATGCAGAATAATTATTTATCATGTATATATTAAATAACATAATGGTTATGAAAAATAATGTAATTGATATGAAAACAATGTCTAAAAATTTAATGCAAGTAACAATCCATCTGTTTAGGTCATAAGTGGGATTTGAACCCCTTGCAACCGATATTACAACAACTAAAAATGTACCCGCAAAACCCTTGTGCCACATGATCATTACTTTACGCAACACCACAGTAAACAGTCAAAGCCATCCTCATGGTGTCTGTATCAGATTGAGTGTATTAACAACTACTGCTATATTATTAAGCATTAGAGACTATCCATAAACTATTCAGCAAACATGCAATTCATGGAACCCTTTGCAAGTCATTGTTCTCCTTAAGCATACTTGACATGGTCAAGGTGAACTAGAATATCATTTTGTTCCATCTTAATCCACTTTCCACAGGGTCTGTTTGCTTTTAACCATATATGTGTCTGCATGCTAATTGTTCAGTCCTACAACCACCCATTATGTCACAGCCAGGTTGAATTTCAGACATTGTTAAACACAAAAAGTCTGCCATCATATATAATACAAATTATAAACACTAATTATAACATAGCGATAAAATGACAGAAGTGTATTCCCCTACAGCGATGCTATCAGATTACAGTTTACCTTTGAATGAAGCTAGCTGTAATTCAGCTATACCTTACGATGAGTGCAGCTATATGTGCTTTTCAGCACCATTTGCACCATACATAATTAATGAACTTTGTTAATATTCAATGTTTTGGAATCCCATTTGCACACATCTGCATAACGTCTAGAAATTTGTTGCATTAACCAATAGCTCAATATAATAGGAAGGTACTCCACAGAACTACCCAATAGGTGACAGTAAATGGGAATATCGGTGACATGTGCTTGATGCCCCCAGTAGTCTCATACCGTCTTATATGCACCAGTTTTGAAATGTCATTTGGATACATTTACTTTTCATACCTTTGCTACCTGTGAACTGAGTAGGACTACAGTTAGCATTCAGCAGAAAGCTTTTTTTTTGCAAAAGACTTCTACCTTCAGCAGTGAATGTGTTGACTGAGAGGAGGCTTTAGCATGTCTGGGCACTGAAATGGTTGAGGAAGACACTACCCAGATGTTCATTGTCTATACTAGACATGAGCAGAGGATGTGACCACACCCCAAGAACTCTGCTATGATAGTGATTTGGAAACAGTTTGTGATGGAGCACTGAAGACAAACTGAGAATTACCAAACTGGTGTGCAAGTCCATCAGCAATATGATGACCTGCATCAGAGGTACTCTGAAGTCCATTGCCAGCCTGCAGATGATTACAAGTTTCATAATCCACACCTTAACACCTACATCATAACAAATGTATGTCACAGCTGTATATGTTTATGGCACCATTTAAATTTAATTTCATGGTTGTCTGTACTTAACCTTATATGCATACAGCTGTGAATCCATCCATCCTCATCCCCTTTTCCTATGTTTGCACATGGGGTCAGGATGTCACTTCAACACTGACAATCATCTAAAGCCAAGGTTTACACCACTATGTGACTAGCCCTGCCACACTAGTACATCTGTACCACACACTCACACCTAGGTCCAGTTTAGAGTGTCTAATCCACCTGCTGCATGCCTTTGGAATGTGGAATGGGGGATGCAACTGGAGCACCCAGAGGAAATTAATGCGAGCACAGAAAGGACATGCAGACTCTGCTTAGAATGCTCTCCAGTCAAGAATCAAATCAGAGAACCTCTTGCTGTGAGGTGACAATCCTAACTGCTGCACTACTGCACCAGCCAAAACATACAGTTGTGAATGATATGCCATAAATATTCTTATTATAAGAAGGACTGAGCACTTACATTCATTAACTCAACTGGTTAAGATATGAATCACAAGATAATATCCTATGTTTAGGTTCAAAGCCCATTGCAGGCCATTTTCAAAGATTGGTGTTAATGCAGTTAATGTTGAATATAAGCAATTTAAATCTTCTTTTGGAAATTATACACTACATCTTTTTGAAATATGTAGAATGACTGTGTTTCACTAATGCTATAGCATTTAGGCCATGGATGATGTATTTCTCTGTTATCTGTAACAGTTCAAGAAACATCAGATAGTATACTTCTGTTTGTGTGAATGCTGAGTAATACAGACATACATTATTAGCTTTTACCTTATAAAGCAGTTAAACACTGATACATAGTACTGCTATATGATGTCATCCATTTTTATGCCATATACATAATGCTGTATGGAGGCCATAGTAATAATACTGTATGGAGGAAGGCACTGTATTTTCTCTTAGGTCAACCTGTTAAGCTCTACACTAATGTGAATACTTTATGGATACAGTTGGGTTTGAATCCTGGTATGAAATATGTCTTTCACTTTGATATGTACATATTTAGCATTTGAGCAGATATGTAAGGTAATTGCTTGTTCATTTATGCAGTATAGCCTTTTACACATCTAGTAATTACAAAGTACATTAATATCTGTAGCACTTATGTCTCAGATAATTACATGTCTCCATTATCTGCTAGATTCAAGAAATATTCCTTAGTAATTCTGTATGGGGGGGTGATTTTTCTGTCTCCTAGCGTAACCCATTAATCAATAGTCCAATATGAGTGTCTCAGGGGAAAAAGTGAGTTTGAATCATTGATGTTATTTTTATATTTCAGTAATGACTAATTAAGAACAGCTGCTTGTTTAGTTATGCAGTATTGCTTTTTTAAACATCAGGTATGAAAGATGTCCATTAATGCCTATAGAAATTACTTCTCAGATGACTATAAATATCTCCATTATCCATAAAAATTCGTGGAAACATTGCAGCTCTGTCACTAAGGATGTGTGTATACCTCACTGCTAATACAAATATATATTAGCTGTACATGCTTAATGGCACAATATAATCCATTGTATTTTAACATTGACGTCCCTGCTAACAAATTAAATGGTGATGTATGTTCAAACAATGATGAACATGTCCTTCCGTTTATATATGCCTGTCAAGTGCAAACACAGGTTCTAGTCATTGCTTGAGACTCTGAACTCTGCATTGTTACAGCTTTTTGTTAGTGCTGTGAGCAGTGTGCTGATATGCAATCAGGATTGCATGGTGTAGTATTTCAAGTACACAGCAAATGCTTAAAGTTGTTCATTTATTTTACTGATCTTGATATTTATGATCAAAATTCCATGTTTTTGGATCTTTCCTGCATAGTCATATACTTCAGTTATTTCACCTCCATAAATTCATGCAAATTCTGTCAAGATGATTAGCTTCACTAATAGGTATCAGGGTTGGAATGCAAACTTAGATAAGAGTTACGGGTTTTATCTCTGCTCCTCCGGTTTATGTACATTACTCCTCAAGTGAGAAGTATTGATTGTGATGCAACAATAATTAAATGTGAACTTGCATGTTAAGACTATAGAACATGTGATGCTCAGTATTCATCACTGTTAATATTTACATAGCAAGCAATACATATTCAACTGACTGAATCTTTCCTTACTAGTAATGTTATGCATACACTTTTTATTCTATTGCTGAATGACTGCCTGCTTTTTCAACATTCATAATGAGGGTAGCTGAGTATTTGTGGCATACATAGTTCAACATATAATGCAGCTCTGTTGTAAACAACTGTGATGGACTGGTTAATACAAAATTGCCATCCGTTTTCTACAGTTGTTGAGCACAAGTTCAATCCTGTTATTATTTTCTATCTGTTTGCTAAATATTTGTTGATCAGCATTACAGTGTTTAAATTGATCAGGTACATAGGCAAGAACAACTACAAATGCAGGTAGTGATAGTGGTACAGTTTTTGAACTCTTTGAGACATAAACTAAATTGTTTGATATCGCATGCAGTCATTGTGTTTATGATTTGGCAGATATCACATGCTTCAACTGTATTTACGATTGTCAAGTTTTTCTTTGGTTTTGTATTGCATTCCATTTCACAGATCTTGTGATATTAGACATTAACCATATCACATTTCTCAACTCATATGCATACAACTAATACATTTTCTACTGTTTGTTCTTCTTCTACTATATATTGTTAAGAAACATCTGTTATTCATGGGATGTCCGAATGACACTTTAATTCTACATAAACCTCAGTTACACTTGAACTTAAGTCTGCCAGTCACACCTTAACTTAATTGTGTCAGGCATACATACAAATAACAGAAATGGAGATTATGCTTTTTCTTTTGTCAGAGTGTCTGTATGATAATGTTGAAAAGCTTATATTATAGCAATAACCCACGCCTGGGTGTGGGTAATGCTGGATTTACCCACAGTTGGTGTAGTTTGTCACAAGGGCGAAGCCCGAGAGACCAAACAAAGCCAACCGTGGGTAAATCCAGCATTACCTACACCCAGAAGTGGGTTATTGCTATTATGCAATGACATTATTTAAGAAAAACAATAATTAATTTTCTTAAATAATGGCATTGTACAATGCCTCCTTGCTGCCCTTCCGCAGCTGTCTGGTATTCTGCAGCAGTTCTGATGTACTGTGCATGCCTAAGCAGTACATCAGAGCTGTGGGCAAAAGCAATGGAGAAAGCAGTACATCAGAGCTGTGGGCAAAAGCAATGGAGAAAGCAAGATCTCCGTTGCTTTTTACTGTTTTGCTATGTTAAATGGGTTTAACATAGCGAGATAGCTTTAAAATAAGCAACGGAGAATCTCTGTTGCTTATTTTAAAGCTGTCTCGCTATGTTAAACCCATTTAACATAGCGAGACAGTTTTGAAAAAAAGCAACGGAGAAAGCAAGATCTCCGTTGCTTTTTACAAACTGTGTCGCTATGTTAAAGAAGTTTAACATAGCGAGACAGCTTTAAAAAAACCAACGGAGATCTCCGTTGCTTTTTCTAAACCTGTCTCGCTATGTTAAACTCCTTTAACACAGCGAGACGGTGTTTTAAAAAAGACTTATACTAATGGAAAAAGTCTGGGCGACCGGACCTTTTTCCATTAGTATAAGTCGATTTACAATGTGCACACTGACCAATCAGCATGCACGTTTTGGAATATTAATGGGGGATGATGGTATAATAAAAATTTTATACCATAGGCTTTGTTCCAAATGTTATGCTGTCACTGTTAGCGTATAGTGTAGCAATCATATTTGATAATCGATACATGCCATTGTTGCATGCCATACTGTCATGCTATGCTTGTCTTGATATGCCATGATATATATCTGTTCTGCTTTTGTATGTAAGCATTTCTTGCATAGTGGTGGCTGTTTCACACCTGAACAAGTAATAACAGCATTATAGCTAAAATGCATATTGCATGACATGAAAAATGAAAATGTATTCAAAACAATTGCTAGACTATCTCCTGCAGGAACAATCCTATCCCCTAGACAACATGGCTTCTGTCCTTCCCATAATACTAGCATTGCACTTGTAACCTATATACATACTATCAATAAAGTTAGAGGTAACAGCAAGCAAGTCTCTCTCTCTTATTTCTAGACTCATTTAAAAACTACAAAGTTTGTCACAGCAAACTTCTACTTCAGATGTCCTCACTAGATCTCTCCCAGCCCACCCTTTTGTGGTTCAAAAGTTAGCTGTCCAGCAGGTATCAGTCATTAAAATGGCTATCCATATTCGCTCCTTACCTCTCAGTCTCTACCGGTGCATCACATGGCTCCATCCTTGGTCCAATCCTCTTTACCATTTTCAGTAACACCCTCTATACCTCCACACAGTAGGCCAACCTTGTACATCTGACAACATGGTACGCCTCCAAAAAATTACTCAGGAAGCTTTAACAACCACTGAAATGTGGATTTGTAACTCACAACTCATGGTCAACACAAACAAGACCAAACTACTATATTTTTTATCAAATCCCTCTCTCATGAAAAAAAATAAAATTTAAAGTCCTTTCTCTTAATAATACAAACATTGAAATCACTTCTCATAGCAAATTATTAGGGGTGATAGTGGATGATAATTTTATATTAGACCTGCTTATACAAAATTGCATAAGAAAAACTCATCAAAAACGAGGTTCTTTACAGAGCCAAACAATTTCTTACTGACACAACTAAAACAACACTTGCCACTACTTATCTCCTCCCCACATTTCTTTCTGGCACTCCCATCCTTACTAACCTCCAGGCTTCACAAAAATTGAAACTTGAACAATGCTATGACAAAGTTGCTAAATTTGCAGCAAATACCCCTTTCAGAAATCACCAACACCACTGCATAGCATTAGAAAGTCTAAATTGGTTACAACTGCCTCATCAACTACCATATACACAGCTTTTTATCACCTTTAAAATTATCCAGCATACATCTGCCTGTCCAGCACTAAAAAACATTATACACAGCTATGTTCACAGTGACCAACCAAAAACTTCTGCCTGTCTACAAACCTATCAAATTTGATGGGCATTTTCTACTCATATATGATTGCTGAGGCCTAGAACTCCTTATCTGTATCCATCAGATCAATACCCTCCTGCCCATCTTTCAAAAGAACTATAAAAGACTTCCTAGCTAAAATCTGGCTCTGTTCATACTCAAAAACCTATTGAAATACAGCCACAGAAGGTACTCTACATGAAAACACTGTTAGGGGCTTCAGTTGCTGTTCATATGTATGTGCAACATGCACACGTCTATGCTGTTGCTGCAAACCGACTTTGGCTACAAAGGAAAAGGGTATTTAGACCCCTGTTAACTTACAATGGTCTGCATGATGTGGAAATTGTAGAGTGCTACAGGGTGGGTAGAGACACACTACAGGAATTCTGCAACCTCTGTCGTCTACAACTGAGAGCACGGGCAAACCAAAGGAAACCAATACGTGTGGCTGCTAAAGTATGTGTATGAATGCTTCCCACACAATTTTCATAAGATGTGTACACATGTACAACTCAAAAGTAAATTGTTTATAATTGCTAGGCACCTGTCATTGTGCCCAACACTCCCCTGGTGGTATCTATAGTCCATCTTAGAACCATTGCACCTCTGTGTCATTGACAATATAGTACTTTACATTGCCATGGAATAAGGTAGAAAACACTGTAAGGTAACCAGTTTTAACAATAACACTTGTAATTACAGTTAATATGGCTGTGCATCTGTGAACGTCAACACATGGCAAAAATGTCTATGCCAGGAGTGAAGTATAAAAAGTGCATACAGATAACAGTTTAATCTCCTAATGCATATAAATAACAGTACTCTTCATAACATGTGAACAAATCTAGGATGTACATAAAAAATGCAAGCATACTTTAGCAAAATTTGAAACATTCTGTCTGATAAATCTGAAGGAATGTCAATCCTCTGTGTTCTACAAATGCACAAGTCCTCTCACCTTCAAGTTTCCTAGCTACACAGTTACCCTGTTATGGTATAGACTCATTTCTATGAGCACACTGAAGATGCAAATGAGGCGTGAACTTATTAGAATACCTGAATCCCAAACTTTTAGCTTTGTGTAGTAGATGCAAGCATAGTGTAGGAAGTACCTCAGTATTTATTGCTAATGAATTGCAACTGTGAATGGTTAGTGGGAGGGAGAAGGAATACACAATTCAGATTCTCTTATCTGCAGTGGGTATGTCAGCCAGGATACACTTACAAAGTGCAGAAGCAATTGTATCAAGGTTTTAAATGGACATGAGGAGCACACATTTCTCAGTTTCTGTTCAGTAGTATCCAAACTCCCTGCCTTTGTTGATAACTATATATTATTGTCATTGAGGACAATGGTACAAAATGCCTTTCCAGACTGCATGTCTCAGATTACTGCTCAGATAAGAGAAGAATGACCACCATACAAAGATAAGACAGAGCTGCATTTCCACAAATGATAGTCATAAATAGTTTTATGATCACTCATAGCACTACATCTGAAATTAACATGTGTGCAAACAACTCAGACATGTCCAAGTGCCATATGCCTTGTTAATGTGGATGATTGGGGACTTGTTTATATGCACAATGAATTTCACTCCTGCTGCAAAAATGTTTCTGTGGCAAAGAGGGATAAGACACCCTTACTTTGCTTTGTAGTTTTTTTGGTGTGAAAGTTCAAATCCAGACTAGTGTAAAAATCTTTCATGTGTACTAACATTTATTTTGTTAGTATGTTTATTTGATATATATATATATATATATATATATATATATATATATATATATATATATATATATATATATATTCTGTTTTTAATACCAGTATTTGCACTGTGTGTGGCACAGGGAAAACATGGGAAATGGATAAATAGAATAAATGCCATGTAATCTACTTCTCTGATAATCAATACATAAACTACACCTGTGAATCGTGTGTGTGTGTGTGTGTGTGTGTGTGTGTGTGTGTGTGTGTGTGTGTGTGTGTGTGTGTGTGTGTGTGTGTGTGTGTGTGTGTGTGTGTGTGTGTGTGTGTGTGTGTGTGTGTGTGTGTAGCACATCTTCTAAATATAGTGATCCACACAATATATATTATCTGTAGATAATGGTTCAAGTCCCACATTTGTCTTTTTAGGATGAAACCTAAGAAACACTGCTCACAACAATAAAACAAGTTTAGCTTTGCTTCTTGTGCTTGTGCAGAGCTTAATGCCATGCAAACCTGGACTGATGGCCCATACATGAAGCAGACAGAACACCTGCAGACAGGATGCATACATTCTCAATTTCAAAAAGGATACATTGTTGCATCTTTTACTTTTGATTGTGCAAACCTCCTAAGCAGCATTGTGTGGCAGTTAGCAACCTTCTCCAACTCCTGCAGGTCCAGAACACTTGCAGACAACAAGCAGAGAGTAGAACATTTCAAAATGGATGCATGGTGGTTAATACACAAAAGTTAATAATGAATATGAAAATGGTCAAATGTTTTAACTATTCATGTGGCTGCAGGTGCAAGTCTAGGGCTGCAATACAGATGATCTTGGGTTCTAATACAGCAATTTCCAAATATTTTTACTGTTGTTCCATTTTACTTTATATTAAAATTCACATGAAAAAAATTATAACATACTTTCAATTTTATTAAGGGTTGTACACTCATTTTTAATTAACACATAAAAAAGTTAAACATAATTATAAATAACAATAAGTACATATAGCAGTGGAGTTCATATGAATTATTTGTGTGGCTGAGGGTATACTATTATGTTTCTGCAATTATAATGGTGTTCTTTGGCCTTGGATTGCCTTCAGACTTCAATAATGTGCATATACAAATGAATGTGTAAAACAGAACCTTGTCAGGTCACACACATACATGGTTAACCCAGCTATCTGTCATTTGTATTTATATAGCTTTCATGAATATCTCTGAAAAGCACATCTTCGGTGGCAAGGATGAAAAATCCCTCCCATGGAAGAAAGCATTTTCCCCTTATGCATAAGTTTGAATCCGACATTGTAAAAATTGCCTTTTATGCATAGGTTTGAATCCCACATTGCAAAAATTTATTTTATCAGTGTGTAAAGCCACACAGAAAATGTGTCAAGTCATAAAATGTATGCCCCCAGTGCATGTCTTCAAAGTTAAATTGTATAATAATTCCAGCAGCAAACAACTCTCAAACTGTCAGATTGGTCTTCCAATTTCAAAAACTGCTTTCCCTTCTGTTTGGCACTATTGGTCTGCACTTAATATCACACAAACATGGTTGACGTTGTTCAGATTTGTGCACTACCAGTAAATGGGATAACATACATTGGCAGGAAATCATTCATAACTATTGCTGTTTTCTCTGGTTGAACATATCTGGTAGTAGAAGGGAAGGTACCCAATTTAAGGCACAGAGGTAGGGTGTTGAGAGTCCAAACTCTTCATTGGACTCCTTGTAAAGCACCATGACAGAATACTTTTGCAGGTTAGACTTAAACTTAAATGTAAAAGCTGAGGTAGAATACTTTATTAGTGTGATAATGCATTGTATGTCACACATACCTCTCAACGTCTTAGAGCAAGAAATCTGGACAAAGCCACAAATAATGAGGCGACAAAGGCCCAAAAATAGTAACATTTTTTAAATGTTGCTCGTACAAACTTAGAAGGATGATATACTAACAGGTTTTGCATTAGCATGAATTTTTTGAAGGATATGAGGTCTGAAACTCAGATGTCTGCCATTATTTTCTGACTTCAGTACTAAATGATTTGCTAGTAAACGGCAATTTTATGAGAAACAGGTCAAAAGTATGAGCCAAACATCTGGATAGTCTGTGAAAATCTAGACAGTTAAGAGGCATGATATCACATGTGATGGTACTAATTATATCTCTTTTTTGCTTTACCCCAACCCTTATCTATCTTTATTTTTCTATGTGTCATCAAAATATTTCCATGTCATATGTTTCCATGTCATCCATATCATCCATATCTGACAAGTCGCAAAATGCTTTACAGCACAAGGAGGTAGGCCAACCACCATAGCTCAGCCTCCCCCAACTCCACCGGCACCTGCACCAAAGCCCAGCACATCTGGGACCCAACCTGACAGTACTGCCTCCAGTACCCCAGCACTACTGGGGGCCTCCACATCAGGTAGCCCTACCCTGGCAGCTGGTGTTGTGGCACCCTCCAGGAGTACTGGCAGAGGTGGTGATATTATCATCTGCCAGAAATTGCCCAAGTTGGTGCATAGGGTCATATACAGCACCACTGCTGCATGCCTACACCAGATGGAGAGGCTGCTGTCCCTTATGGTCCATAAGCGAAGACATCAAACACTCCAACAACCAGAGGAGTAAGAGGACAGTGATGACAGTCCTGCAGGTGAGGACCAGATTCTCATTGTCCCCATGTTTGATGGGTATGGGTTTCTGCTGTCCCCCTCCATAACCTCAATTATGGTGCCCTTCAACTTGTCGTGTCCCTCACCATCCCCCTTATCTTGTTTTGTTTGTCCTGTTTGTTTGCATCTGCTTCCTCACCTACCCTACTTACCTGACCCAGAAATACCTACGTCTCTTACCCAACATTTCTGTCTTACGGAAGTAAAAAAAAATGGGTACCTGTTCCACATAAAATATCATCCCATACATAGCGCTATACTTCGCACACATGTCTTTTTGACACACTTGATTCAGTCCAATTGACTATACAACACAGTTGCGCTGTTGCATATCTTTGTTGATGTGACAGTCCAAATACTGCTAATATTCTGTACATATTTTTATTTTACACTGTTGAAGAAGTGGGTAGCTGTGGTTCTTTCCTACCGCCCTCCTCTAGTTTCCTATATTGCTTTCCCTTTGTTCTTCCCTCTGCTTGTCCCCATTTTACCACTTCCCTTTTTGCCTAATTTTAACACCTTTAATCTGCTCCTAGTTTATTCATAGCATCTAAATGAATTTGTAAGAAAGTTTTTTTCTGTTCAAGAAGTAACTCACTGTTCCCACCTAATTTTTTTGTAAAAACTCTATAAATAATAAAAAATGTAAATCGTTTATAATTTGAACATTTCAGGGTATGTTTATATAGTGCATTGGAGAGCTATCCAGGGATCTGTAATTGTGCTACAAGGATGGTTGTGTACTTAGCTACATGCACCTCCTGTCCCAGAGTCTATATAGGAAAAACTACCAGGACTCTTAAGGAATGAATATATGAACACAACTATAAGATTAGTAAATACAGGCTTTTCAGTGTACTATATAAATTTACATAACACAGAATGTTCAAATTACAAAAGAGTAATATTTTTATTATTGATAGAGTTTTCATAACAAACAGATGGAAACCGTGAGAAAGAACTTCCTTGGCAAATTCATTTAGATGTTATGACAAAACCAGAACTTAATGACACATTCCACCGGATTTACTATTTCTCTGTGCAGGACTAGCTTAGACCTGCATGGAGGCGGCCTTGTAGGAGCAGGATGGCAGAGTGTCATGCATAGTAAAGTGGTGCGCTGCCTGAGCTCTTAGGCTTACATGGAGCATGTAAGAGTGTAGGGGCAGTGTCTGAGAGCAGAGCTCTCAGAATATACATGCCCCCACAATGAAGAATGGCAGACAGGGTTAGGAAATGAGCGAGACTGCATATAGGTGTATGCATATCCCCACCAACAGTCCTCCTTGTGTACACCAGCAACAGTATACATAAATTAAATGAACAAACCCTTATTATTTATTTTTTTTATCGGATTAAAGTTAACCATAGGTGCGCAGGTGTGCCCATAGCTTAGCTATGGTTAATGCAGCTTAAATGGCTGAAGAAGATACCAAGGAAGATATATGCAACTAGAGTAGTATAGCAACAGTGTAGTGGGTAGAGCATTTGCCTTTTGAGCAGGCGTTCCCGGTTCGAGTCCCATTGCAGCAGATTCCATTTACCATGGCAAAGCACATTATGAGTAATATTTATGTTGCATAACCCACTAAATAACAATAGTTTTATTAAGTGGAGTACTGCAGTAAATGCACATGCGACGTGTCAGCATCAAAATGAATAAGGGAATAGTAAACAGGTTTAAGCACAAATAAGCAGTAGTAAGCATATTTAAGCAGGCTTAAGCCCATTTGCACAGTGATAAGCAATGCCTACACTGGTTAAGCAGTTCTAAAGCTAACTCTCTGTAAGCAGATGTAACGGAAGGTTAGCAGTGCTTACCTTCACACAAACCCATGCAAACCTGCTTACAAATGCTCAAAAGTGCCTTAATCACTCTTGTATCCAACGGCCTTTGTTCTGCCCATGAACAAAATAAGCAGCCATACAGGTCTGGAACCCAGGACCCTATACACCATAGTCCCAGTAGTTGACCACCAAGCCAACACAGAAGTACAGAACAGTGAGGTATCAGCAAAATCCTCACCATAGTAAAACCAAACTGAACTTGTGAAAGGAATCAGTATACAGTCATATGTTCCATAACCCACTAAATAACATAAACATGTGAACTGGACTACAGCAGTAAGCCCAGAAGTGAGGTGTAATTGTAATAGAGTGTGGAAGTCCCCAATAAAACACAAAGACCCCATAGAGTGTACGTACACATTAATCACGGATACCAGGCATATATATATATAAGGTGTAATGAACAATAACTCAATGCCTAAAAGGAATTATGATGCAAAGTCTAATGTAAGCAATGCTAAGCATTGCACAGGCCAGCGTAGGAGGTGTAAGCAATGTGTAGGCCAGCTAACCCATGCCTATTGGTATACCACTTTAAACAATGCCAACCATAAGTAAGCTGGTTTGCCCATAGATTAGCCTTTTCAAAACTGGCCAATCATGGAAAAGTGGAGGAAATCGGCCCTACTTAAACCCAAGAGGTGGGAAGACATCTCATAACTGGTTGTAGCAGGCACTATGACACTAAGGGGAGAAGGTGTGCACTTTTGGGTGCAGCGCTGGTGCATCCAGAAGTCCAAGGTCATGGCAGGACTCCTTGTCAAAGACCATGATCAGAGACTGCTGCAGGGCCAGTACCAGGGCTCCCAATATAAGGCAGAGGCCTGGGACCATCTCACCCGCTACCTCACCAGTGCCACTGGCATACCTCAAACTGGTGAGCAGGTCAGGCACCACTATGCTGACCTGAAGCGGCATAAGGGGGACCTCTTAAAGGAATGGCTCCAAGAGGCTAGTGCGGAAGGGGATGTTCCAGCCATGTGTAAGTATCACCCCAGTATGTGTGTAATAATTGCCAGCTCTGGTATATCATGGATAGGTATGGCTAAAAATTCCTCTTATGTCCCCCACAGCTGCAATGGAGTGGGCTGCGAACCAGGAGGCCCACATCAGTCGGCTGGCAAGGTTGAAACATGAGGTAGGTCAGTAATACTCATGCATTTACTGTCATAGGAAATAAAAATAAAAGTAGTAGTAAATTAGTTGCTAGTATAAAACCTGTATTTTTAAAGGAAAGTACTGCATACACTAGAGAATATGGCAGGAAGAGTCTCATATTATTTGTATGTCAAAGTGTAATAGCCTGACAAAACAAGTCTTACTGCTGGACTGCATATATATATTCTGGTATCATATGGTAATGTAGATTTGCAATCATGTAATAGTACTGTTGTATTAAGCATTCTGTTACCCACACCGTGCACCATAAATTGAATGTATAGGAATGCCTGTATATGACAGGTGTAATCCCCAGAGAACACTTAGTACAACTGAAAGACACATAGACAGTAAACAGGGAAAACGCAGACAGCAAAAATCAAGCAGCACATGCACCTAAGATGTAAGCTGTTGTTTTTTTTAGCCCATACAGCCAAGGTTCGAATCCTGCCAGTGGTAGTAGTCTGCATACAGAATCATACCCCACAACTGTACATATATGTCTAGAATGTCCAGTAAAGTGGCCCATATCTGTTGCTTATCAACCTGTCTCCCTGGGAAATCAGTGGGATGATCCCAGACGTATAGGCAGCAAACAGGAAATACAACTGATTGACACACAGCTATGAGCACAAAGCTGACACACTAGCAACCCCCCAATACCTTATGTGACGAAGAAGCCACGTATGTCCCATTTACAATCCAACTTGTCAAGCTGTGGACAGAGTGTGTACAGTAACAGAGTAAGATATATGTGCATAATAGTAAAGTGGAATCTGGTACTGTGTGGGGGAACATTCAGGTAGTGCTAATAAACATTCCTCCCACAGGTCTGTCAGATACCAACACTGTGCCCAGAAATACAAGAATGATATGCAGTTGCTCTGAATAATGAGGTATTAAAATTCACTGTCGTCCACACTGTCCTACAACATATAACTGTCTAGGAATTCTGTATAAGAGTGTTGTAATACAAGGTCAGAATGCAAAAGCATGGAGGATTGATAAGACAGAAAGCAGATAGGAGATATACAGCAATATCTATATAGCAGACACAACTGTGATGGACAGTGTTTAAATTGTAGCAGACACAGCCATGGTCTGAATCCTGGGAGTGGAAGTAGGCTGCATACAGAATCATATCTCACAACTGTACAGATGAGGCCAGAATAGGTTCATAGGTTGGTACTAGGCTATCAGCCCTAGGGCCTATACAAGCCTAGCCATAACAATTCCCTAGATATTTCTCCCCACCATATTTACTTCCCTGGACCCCTGTCTAGCAGGGCGACTAACATCATCCCCGGGATGAATTTCCTATCTCCCATACAATCATCAAGGTTCCTTTTGAAGAGGGCCAAGGAGGCACTCTGCTTGACATGTATGGGCAGTCTATTCCAGAGTAAGAGGAGTCTCTGGGTCAGGAACCTATCCCTCCAGCATCCTTTGTTTATTGTGATGACAAGGTTTGGATCCCTGCAGCGTGTGGCTCTGAGGGATTGGGATTTCTTTAACTGGAGCATGTCCAACAGCTCAGGGTTTGTATGTTAAGCAGAGATCGCCTCTGAGTAGATGATATGCCGCAGAGTATAGCTGGAGTTTTTTTAGACAGTCAGCATAGGGCATCTGCTTTAGGCCTGTGATTCTTTTAGTGAGGTATTTCTGCGGCATTTCCAGCTGTTGCAGATGTCTTGTGAGGTACATACCAAATGAGGTGTTGTAATCTATAAGGGGTCTAAAGAGGGATGAGTATAGTGGGACAATGACCTCCTTTTTTCTAGATGAAAAGCCCTTAGTGATGAAGTGTGCCACATAGAAGGATTTCCTGACTGTTGCGGCGATGTGGTTATTGAAGGTGAGACCACTGTCCAAGTGTCCCTAAGTCTCTCATCACACTTTCAGTGTTTAGTGTACTGCCACCTATGTGGTAATTCATGTATATATGTTTTTTCCCAAAGGGGATAACTATACATTTCTTGGCATTAAGCTTGAGCCCATGGCTCTGGCACCAAGCATTTGTTTCTGCAAGGCCCTTTTGTAGAATATCCACATCATTTGGGGATTCAATAATCGTTCCCAGTTTGCAGTCATCTGCAAACTTTGTTAGCCAGAGTCCCTTAGTGTTGGCCTGTATTTCAGAGAAGTAGATGCCAAACAAAAGCAGTCCCAGGACTGAACCCTGTGGTACTCCACTTGTCACTTGTCTGGAGCTGGATTTGAAGTCAGCTACTTTTACAGTCTGGGTTCTGTCAGTAAGTCAGATGGCAATCCATCGAGTGATGTAGGGATTTATGCCCAACTTAGTAAGTTTATCTATGATTCCAGAGTGGGGTATGGTATCGAAGGCCTTGGTGAGGTCCATATAGGCTGTGAAGACTGCCTTACTCTCATCCACAGCTCTGGAGACTAGCAGAGACCTGGGGACAAACTCAATCTGGGTAGGGTCCAGTATTTGAAGTTTGCCAATGTCTTTGTTTATAAGTTCCATGATAATGCATTCCATGCCCTTGCAGATCAGGCTCATCAGACTGATGGGATGGTAGTTCCCGCCCAGGATCCGAGGTGGATCCCCTCTTGTGGAGTGGGATAACTGTAGCTGTGTGCCACTCAGTGGGCACAAAGCCTGAGGTTAGGCATTGATTAAACATGACACTTAGGTGAGGTGCCAGTTCATTTTGTAGTTTGTGTAGTACACAGCCCGGGATGTCAGCTGGTCCCATGGATGCTGTATTCTTAGTTTTGGAGAGTGTGGTTTCTACCTGTGTGGCCATGATTAACAGAATTTGGCAATCTTTTGGTATTGAGATGGGCCTTTTAGGGGGTGAGAGGTGAGTGAAGTTGGCATTAAATCAGTCTACCAGGATATTGTTAATATCCTTGGGATCAATATATTTAATGCCATTCTGTTGTAGCTCAGAGCATATCTGAGCATTGCCATTTAGATTCTTGACATAACTATCAAGAGCCTTGTAGTTTTCTTTGAAATCTTTGGCAATTTTATATTCATAACTTGCTTTGGATGATATTATGAGGGCTCTCAGCTTCTTACTGAGGCTGGTAAAGGAGTTTTTTGCATTCTGGGATTTTCCCCTTTTCTGCAACAGTTTCTTTCTTCTGTTGTATAGTTTGTTTATGACAGGGGACCACCAGATTGGCTCCTGTTTTTTGAAGGAGAGCGCCTTGGTTCTCTTTGGGATGGCACAATTCATGCACGAGTGGATGTGCTCACACAGTGCCTTAGTGTAGGATTCAGCAGTCGAACTTTCAGCTGCCATCTGCATGGGTGTCATAAAGTTTGTCACTTCAGACTTCAGTAGCATGAAGTTGGCTTTGGTGAATTTTCTTACGGAGGTTTCCTTACTGGGGGGTGCGGGTAGGATGTGGATGTCAAGGGTGATTTGCTTATGGTCAGACCTGACCAATGAGGGGGTGACCACTGGTGTGGAGCATCTATCTCCCATGTTGGTAATGACCAGGTTTAGGATATTGGAGCCCCTGGTGGGACAATGGATTAGTTGATCCAGGGCGTTGGAATTTATGAATTTCAAGAACCATTGTGAAAAGGTGTTGGTACCCAAGTAGTTATCCCAGTTAATGGCAGCGTAGCTGAAATCACCCAGTATTAGGGTGTCTGGTTGTATCTTAATATTTTCCAGTATATCTGCTGCCTGTCCCCCTGGTAAGTCTGTGGGATGATCCCAGATGTTTAGCCAGCAAACAGGGAATACAAGTGATTGCCAAACATCTATGAGAACACACCTGTCACTGTAGCACCCCCCCAAAACTGTTAGGAGAGTAATATTTCAAGTATGTCCTATCTATACTCCCATGTTGTCAAGCTGTGACCAGAGTGTGCACAGTAACAGAGTGAGATGTATGTGCATAATACTAATGTGTAATCTGGAACTTTGTGTGGCAACAGTCAGGTAGTGTTAACAAACATTGTTTCCACAGGTACGTCGGATACAAACACTGTGCTGTGAAATACAGACCATTATAACCCGTACTGGTACTGCTCACTCTGGTATTGTAGGGAATTGCGTGTGCATTTTCTCTGAATAATAAAGTATCACTGGTCACTTTCACCCACACTGTGCTACATAATATAACTGTGTAGGAAAGCATGTATATGTGTGTGTCAAGTCACTAAAGGTGGAAGAGGGCAATATTCTAGATATGTCCCGGCACACCAGTACGTGGTCAACACATGGTCAGAGTATGTGCAGAAAGAGTTGGATAGCTATGTGCAGAACATCAACCCAGAATCTGGGAGTATGTGTAGAAACAGTTAGTTAGTGTTAACAAACATTCCTTCCACAGGTATACCAGGTAAGAGGTGTATACTGCAGGTAAAACCTGTTCATGTATAACGATGACGACAGCCATATCACTGTCCAAACTAAGGCTATAGGGTAGTGTAGTAAGACTTGTAAGGTACAGATAACAGCACTGACTAGGAAAGTAATGTGGACTACAGGAATATACTAGTTGTTAATTGACATCTTTCCCTCCCACCCACCATATCTCCAACAATAATCAACATACCCACCCCAACTGGTATGTAATGACATATATGTTCTGATAATGTCCAATTGTTTCATAACTATTTTAGTGGTCCCCATGCATGCGCAATATGGAATTATTCCAGCATTGGTGGCATGGTCCCATCAATGTACCAGAATGCTGTTCTTATTACCACTGTGGTCCCATATATGCATGTGCTCTGTTTGCTATGCAACTGTTCCGTATCTGGTGTCTGGGTTAATGGGGATCTGTATCTACATGTAGAACAGTACAAAATACTGAAACACAAACCGAAAACGAGTAATATATCAGTCAATAACACCTCCAATTACTAAGAAGCTCTCTCCCTTTATTGGACTTCCACAGTGATTTTTGTGGTTACCAGTTTGGATTTTCACTGTCATCTCCCTTTTCTTGGTTTTAAATATCTATGCATGCTGTTATACTTAACCCTGGAATATGTTGACTATTACTAACCCACATTTGGTGATGAAATCTAAACACTATAGCACGCTTGGGAAGGCCAGTCCCAGCAGACCCACTTGTCCCACCGCAGCTGGCAGTGGCATCGGGCACCAGCATTTCTGGGTCCCAACCCGGGACCACCTTGTCCATTGATCCTGCACCACCTTTGGGAGGAACCACCTCCAGGGATGGGGCTCACCCCCTGGGAGTGGGCGTGGACAGGCACCTGTCACCTGTCACCAGGTCGGGGTCATGGTGCATAGAAAGATCAACCAGCAGTTTGGTGATCTTCTACGCCAGCTCGAGGGCCACTGGTCACGATTAGAGAGTCAGCCTGGCCCTGTGACTCAGCCCCCAGCACAGCCACCTTTGTGGCTGTGAAGGTGCAGTGGTGACTGCCTATGGGTGAGGACCTCAGTCCCACTGTTACCACTAGGGGGCTTGAGGACTTCCGATTACCCAACACCTGTCCCCATCAAGGTGTTTACCCCCCACATGTGTCATATACCACCCCTGTATGTGTCTTTTTGTCTTGTCTGTCAACCTACCCAGCCTACCTCCCCAAATATACCTACTACCCTCCCCAACATCCCACTTTCACCTGAAAAAAAATAAAAGGGCAATCTGTTCCCACAAATAAATCTCACCCCATATATAGCTGTCCATTTCGTACATGTGTTCACTGGGCACATGTAATTCAGTCTAATTAGCATCCCAACATATATTTGTTGTCCTCACACCCCCCCCCAGGGGTTTGAGTGTCCAAATCTACCTCCAAATTTGGTGTATATGCACAGCTCTTGCTGTATAAGAAATGAGCAGCTATGGACCTTCCCTGCACCCTTGCTGCACATCCCTGACTATTTTACCTACTGTCTTTCCCTCTTTGTTCCCCTTTTTTCAGCACTTTCCTATAAACCCCTTCTTCTTTTCTTTTAAAGAAATTAGCATGGGGGTAAGTGGGAGTAAGCACTTTTAAGCAGCAGTAAGTGGGATTAAGCCTGTTTGCATGGGGGTAAGCAATGCCTACACAGGTTAAGCAATTTAGAAGTTAACAGAGTATAAGAAACTGTAACCGGAAGTTAGCAGTGCTTACCTCCGTGCAAACCTGCACAAACCCACTTACAACTGCTTTAAAGTGCCTTAATCACTCTGTATCCAATGGCCTGTGTTCTGCCCAGCAACAAAATAAACAACCTCTGCAAGGCTCAAACCCAGGACCTTGCACACCATAGCCAAAGTGATTCACCACTAAGCCACTTCAGACATATCGATTCCTTATGTTTCAAAAGCATATCATCCAGCCCAGTCATTCAAGAGTACAGCGAATGTATTCCAACATTTAGATGTATGTGTGTGTGTAAATATATTAATATCTAAACAGATACAACATATCTATATGTATATGTATGTGTATATATATATATATATATATATATATATATATATATATATATGGGTCTACTTCATTTGATCAAAAGACCATTTGACCTAAACCCATATGATCGAAATTTCATTTGATCGAAAACCAGTATTCAAGGCATAAAACTGGGATTTGTCCCCTTCCCCAATGTCATGCGACCCTGGAGTTGGTATATATAGTTAGGGGGGTGTGGGGGGTTGGAGGGTGAAGCCCCCCACCTAGTTTCCTTTAAAAGAAGAAAATAAAACAAAAAGTACAGATTTTAACACCTAACTACTGGTATACATTTGCCCCCATAGGTTATGCATTCACACATCCCTGTCTGCCCTGCCACATAATAACCACTGGTAAGAAGGTGCCATGACCACATACCACCCACTAGATATTGACATACATCTGTACAGCATCCCACTGCTCTGTCTGACATATATGACTGTTATGGAGGCCTGGCAGCAGTACATCTGGCAAGTAACTGGACATTACATCTCACTGGGTAAGTACACTAAGCTACTAGGCATATAACAAAGCACTGTGCAGGCTACAAGCAGACCGGCTTAACAGTGGCCTACAATTCCTATGGGGGAATGCACATGAACCTGCACATAGCAGGCTTTACAGGCATGCCACAGCAGAGAGTAACATGCATCTGTGTGTAAGTGCATCACCACAACCAATGTGAACACAGCCACAGCTACATATGGCATCCTAGCATATTATTACAATATATGGACTATCTGTACAACAACAGCCTCATATGTGCCACCCACACACTAACCCTACATATACTGAGCCACTGCACAGTGTGGTCGGCTGCTTGTCTGTGGTATGGGACATGTGTGTGTATGGCCCTACAAACATGTAAGCCGATAGGGTAACATACAGTGGAGCAGCATGTAACATCAGATAGAATAGGACCAAGAACAATGACATCTACCACAGTCTGTACACAGGCCAAGGTACATATTAACAATACACACACTGCTGACAGTCACCATAAGTACACAGACCTCAGTACTGTACACACAACTACTGAATGTCCAGGTTATGTCATCAAACATAACCCCTAATAGACAGTACATGTGTAGCAGTCTGATATCTCACTGGCTGGTTATCAGATATGATGTCACTAATTATGGTGTACAGTACATATGCACCCGTTACTGCATGACATATGTACAAAGGTTGTCAGGGTTGTGGCTGGAGGCACATACACAGGGCCAATATTGACATGTTGCTGTGATAACCTCATGCATTTACTGTTGTAACAGGGTTTGTTGCACCATATGTCCTATGAGGGATATGAAGTCTGTAACTCTCACAGCTGTCACCGTCTACAGACTGCAATCCTCACACTACCTCCTGCAGTTCACAGATAGGTGCTCTGTGGGTAACATCTGTAACAAAAGGCACCCCACACTGGGCAGTCTGCAGATGGACCTACAGATGGGTGTCCCTCATTAACATAGCACTGACATGGCAGGTATGTAAACATGTAGGACAGCCATATCCACACACACCCTGTTAAACCAACATTACTCCAAATGCAGTATAGCAGCACTTACAGTCTGTAGTCAGGTCAAGCACATCTCCCTCCTGTGTGTTGGCCTGTTTCCACAGTGTATGTTGTTAGAGGTAAACACCAATCCATCTGAGATGCTGTTTGCAAAACAAATGATCGAGTTCCTGCTCACGGTGAATGAAAGGCCCAACACCAACATGATGTTCCTAGACATTGGTGTGTGCTTCCATGCAATTGGCTATGGGAATGTTACCACAGCTGTTCCACATGCAATCAGCTAGAGGAGGGCTGCAATTTATGCAGAGACCATCAGTTGATCCTGAGCATCACTTAAAATACACATGCTGTTGCCTAAGCAAAGCAGGTGTAAGTCTCCCCATCCACCAGAGAGGGAATAAGAGAGGCAGACAGAGGCACAGAAAAGCCAGGGAGGGTAAAATGCATGCATGATTGTGTCACACGCCTACCAGTATGAGGTATCAAACTCCCAACAACTAAGCAGTGCTATCACATGTCCATGCAGTTATTGGATGCTCCACATAGGTTACATGCTGGGGAGCCCTCAAAACATATATGTGATGGTGAGTGACATCTGCAACAAGGATATGGTAGCTATGTGGTAGGTGTAGTACCCGTGCCTGTCCGCATGAACAGGTGTCAGCGTCAATGCAGCCACACTCTCACAGAGACCCACACACATTGCCACACTTGGCAGGGCCAGGAATACGACTCATCACTAGTGGAATTGCCACAACACAGTACTGTGCAGGTATCAAATGCACCGCAGGGGGTATATGGAGGTTATATGTGCAAAGGGTACGTGGAGGTGTCTGACATCAGATAGCATGCTTCAGTATGCCAATGCGGGTTGCAGTGAGTTTGAATGTGCTCATACGCATCATACACCACACACACACAGAGACACGGTGCCAGTACTGACATGCATGTGTGCACTGTTTCGTGGGTGTGTTGTGGTTGATGGTGCCAGACGGCTATACAAGGCTAGGTGATGGGTATACCTTGGCATTAGGCCACATGACAATGGTCTACATTGTGGCTGAGGGGTGTAGTGTCGGGAGTTGGCCAAACAGGTGGGTATTGTATTCACCATCCAGTCACCTGGGTGTCTATTGCGTGTGGCCAATGCTGTGTATTGCTTGCCACGTATGTGTTCCTTAGTCCATGATATGGACAGCGTCTGGGTCATGTACTCCTCCCATATGCATGTACAGTGTCATGTGGAACTGTACCTGGGGTGTCTGTCCCATGTTGTGTACACAGATCATTACCATCAGATGTGCCAGTCCTGGCCTCATACGGCGGGAACTGTTCAAGGACAGCAGGTTGGCCCTGCACCTACATTGATAGCACGATACCAGTATTCCCTGGTGTCAGTGGCATCTGTCCATACAGGGCTTGTGTTTCAGAAATGTTATGTCCCTTGGGGGTCACATTTGATGGCACCACAGGTGTTGCAGGTGTCCAGTAGGGAACATGGGGGAGGTGCACTGTCAGCATGTACATGCCTATTGGACTGATTGACAGGGTGTCATGCCCTCTGTAGCCCACTGCAATCACACCATGATTACTATCAGTGGGCAAAATGCAGGGTACTACCAACATAGCGGCTGTTGCCTGAGCAAGTGTGTGTGTGTGTGTGTGTGTGTGTGTGTGTGTGTGTGTGTGTGTGTGTGTGTGTGTGTGTGTGTGAGACATGGGTTGAGAGTGTACCCTGGATAATACAAGGGTTATTAATGTTGTTCAGCTGGTATTGATGTCACATTTAGGGGTATGGATTTGCACCCCAGCCTCTTGGCTATTTCAAATCTGTTATCCCTGTATGGTGGACATTGTGATAAATACTTGGCCCACCATATGAGAAGTTTGCAAAACCCACTCAACATTGAGTCCAGTTGTTACACACTCACAACCTCACAGGATACAAATTGTTCACACAGGAATTAGAACCCCTACCTAACTAGCACATTACACTATAGCACTATGCCATTATAGGATGCGCCATGGAGATCACTGGAGCTTGACTTCCCCAAAGGTGTATTTCACAGTGAATGACATCAGCAGGATTGCCAAACTAGAGCATTTGAATTGTAGTGAGTGTGACTAGCCTAAATGCTTTGCTCCCTATACAAACATAGAACCATACACAAAACATCCACAACTACCATGTGTGGGGATAGAACCTATACCAGAGGTCTATATCACACTACAACACACTACAGCATGATGCTGTAGTGGAATGCAACACAGAGATTGCAGGAGTACCCTTTCCCCAAAGGTGTATTTCACAGTGAATGACATCAGCAAGATTTCCAAAGAAGGGCAATTGAATTGTAATGAGTGTGACTAGCCTAAGATGCATTGCTCTTTACACAAACATAGAACCACACACAAAACATCCATGTGTGTGGATAGAACCCCTACTTGAAGTCTATATCACACTACAGCAAGATGCTGTTATAGGACACAGCACAGAGATTACTGGAGTGTCCCTTCCCCAAAGGTGTATTTCACAGTGAATGACATCAGCAGGCTTGCCAACGTAGGGCATTTGAATGTAGTGAGTGTGACTAGCCTAAAATGCATTGCTGTCTACACACACACACACACACACACACACACACACACACACACACACACACACACACGCAATTGCCAAGTCTGGGATTAGAATGCCTACCTAATTATTCTATCACATTATAGTGATATGCTGTTATAGGATGTGCTACAGAGATTACTGGGCTACACCCTTCCCAGAGGTGTATTTCTAGGTGTATGACATCAGCAGCCTTGCCAAAGTAGAGCATTTGAATTGTAGGGAGTGTGACTACCCTAAAAAGCATTGCTGTCTACACACACACACACACACACACACACACACACACACACACACACACACACACACACACACTTGCCAAGTCTGGGATTAGAACTTCTATCTAACTATTTTATCACACTAAAGCAGCACACAGTTACAGCACACGCTATGGAGATTACCGGGTTGTAATCTTCCCAGAGATGCATTTCTAGGTGGATGACATCAGCATCCTTACCAAAGTAGAGCATTTGAGCTGTAGGGAGTGTGACTACCCTAAAAAGCATTGCTCTCTACACAGACATAGTTGCCATACCTGAGATAGGAACTCCTACCTAACTGATTTATCACACTAGAGCAGTACACAGTTATGAGACATGCCACGGAGATTACTGGGTTACAATTCTCCCATGGGTGTATTTCACAGTGGATGACCTCAGCAGGCTTGTCATAGTAGGGCTATGGGGAGGGCAGTGTGTGTGCATGGGCCATAACCCATTCATCTAGAAACTGGCACACCACATGCGGGCACACACAGAGTCATATTTCACAGGTACATGGATACAGCTGCTAGATGACTACTTCCTTGTACAGTCATGTTGCACAGCTAGCTCGTGCACCACATAGTCTGTAATGCTGACAGTTACCAGTGGCTAGTATCTACAGTGAGTGACATCTGAATCTCATGTGGTCATGGCCCTTTGGTTGTGTGCTGGATGGGACAGGCCTGGATGGCTCCGTGTCACAGTCACCCTCTTCCACACATCTATGTACCTCTACCTTTGGCTTATTATAGTGTGTTGTCCTTAGATATATGTCTGTATTCCTGTCCACTGTGGGTGCGAAACATGTGTGGTGCATACTGAGGAGTGTCTGCGAATGCCAGATATGTCTGGTCCACTGGTGTTTGCAGACATAGCCTTCATGTGTTTAAGTGTGTGAGCATTCCCAGTATGACCTTTCAGTATGTTGTTGACTGACATTGCCTTTATATACTTATCTAATAAACATTGTGCTTGCTAGAATATGTACTCCACTAATGACTCTATAATAATGTCCACTGTCTCTACAGCTTCAATGCATAATAATGCTTATTTTTACATACTTGTTAATTGCACTGCCAGCATATGTAATGTACTCTGTTTTGCTGTACTCATTGTTATTGTTTTCTTATTGTTCTTGTTATTATTGCTATTGTTACTGTTCGTGGAGCTTTTCTCCCCGGGCCTCCACTGAAAATGGTCTCTTTTTGGCCCAGTGGACTTCCCCGGTCATCAAACTGTAATAAAATAATAAATAAATAAATAATAAAAAAAGAATTTCTCTAAGTGTGTGAGCATGCCCAGTATGCCCATCTGTACTGAATGTGTGGATCGAGTCCAGGTAGTTTGTATTGCAATGCTGACCTTTGTGTTGTACATCTACAGGTAGCATACTGTTTCTGCAGGGTATCCGTTGATCATTTGGCATTGACTGTTACTACATTTCTACATAGAATGGGGGGCACACCTGACTATTTCTACATTTCTACACAGGATTAGGGGGGCACACCTGACTTTTACTGCATTCCTACGTAGGATGGGGGGCATACATGACTATTTCTACATTTCTACACAGGAGTGGGGGGGGGCACACCTGGCTGTTACTACATGCCTACATAGGATGGGGGGAACATGTGACTATTTCTGCATTTCTACACAGGATTGGGGGGCACACCTGACTGTTATTACATTACTACTTAGGATGGAGGGGCACAACTGACACTTGTACACATTTGCTATGACTGTACTGGTATGCCAGGTACTCCATTTAATTTTGTATTCTTACCTATCATGATGACTAGAGGCATACCAGTGTACTACAGATCTTATCTGTGATTTACCTACATATTAGCTTCTGACTTCCTACCCTTCAGAACTAATGTCCCACTGCCTGACCTGCTGTGGTCTGTCTGTGTAGGCCAGGGGGGAGGTTACCCATAGGAATCAATCAGAGGCCATAGCACAGCCTTTGTTTGTGTTTGTCTACACCTGTCCTGCTGGCTGTGACTGTTGTTGGGTATGTGAACCCCTCTGACTGGCATGTGTGAGTCACTTACCTTGTGAGTGTCCCAGTACTGAGAGTGGTGTTGCAGGGCTGCCTATGTCGGATGCACATAGTACACTCCCTACACATAGTTGAGCACAGGTAGTGTAATGCTTGGCATCCCTTTTATTGTATGTGAGAGTCAGAGAGAGATGTATTATTCCCTGGGCCCGTCCTGTGTCAGTGTATGTGCTATGTGTTGCCTCTTTGCCAAGGCCAGGGCATAAGGAGCATGCCTCCTTCTGCCTACTGGGGCAGGTTCAGGTTGTTCCTCCTCTGAGTCTCTCTGTACCTGTGCAGGCCTTGGCAATGCTGGGGGGCTGTGTGGCCCTTCCCCATGTTGTTCCTGCTGCAGCTGTTTCCACAGAATCATATTGTGTAGCATGGCATATACGAGGACAATTTGGGTACATGTAGCTGGTGAGTACTGCAAGGCACCACCGGATGCATCCAGGCACTGGAACCATGACTTGGGCATTCCAAAGACATGCTCTACTATACTTCTGGTGTGTGTGTGTGCCTCATTATGGAGTTCTTGTTCGGGTGTGTGTGCATTTCTGATGGGTGTCATCAGCCACGGCTCCAGTGCATATCCAGCATCCCCCACTAGGTGACCGTGAAGGATGTCCCCATTGGCAAATCTCTGGTTCAGCTGCATCAGATGCCAGATGTGGGAATCGTGATAGCTTCCAGGGTAGCCAGCTCACACATTCATTATTATGCCCTGGGCATCACACATGACCTGGCAGTTGATGAGGTGAAGCCCTTCAGGTTGATGTAGACCCTACCCCGCTCACCGGGTGGTGCTTTGATGTGTATGTGCGTGCAGTCTATAGTACCCACTACCTCAGGGTATTCTGCTATTTGGTGGAACAGTTGCATATTGCTGGCCAACGCCTCACGGGTGTTGGGGAAATATACATGCTCACCGACATGTGCTGACATGGCATCCAGGAACTGGTGTAGTACCCTGGATGCTGATGCCTGTGAGATCCTCATCATATCCCCAGTTGGCCTTTGGAAGGTACCTGTAGCTAGTATTCTTAGGCCTACATATACCTCGGTATCCTCTGGGATGGGTTCCCCTCTGTTAGTTCTGTGTGTGAGGTGTGTCCGGCACAGCTCAACAATTTGCTGTTGGAGGTCCCTGTCCACCCTATAGTGCTCCACTATCTCCAGCTCATGCTACTCTTGGTAGGTTCCCCTGGGTCTGTACATTCTTCTTCATCTCCTCACTGTGGGTTGGTAGACAGCATTCACATTCTCATCACCCTCAACCTCTTCCACAAGTTGTTGTGTGATAGCTATTGCAGCCCCTATCATTTTGCTGTTGTGAGTGTTACAAGTTCCCCACTTGTTTACACCGGTGGGGTAGAGTATGGGAAAAACCAGAGGGGAAGGTGTTTGCATAGTTTATAGTTGTGTTCTGGGCTGGGCTTGTCTGCCGCCTGTGTAATTGGCTGATTCTGATACATTTCACCTGCCAGCTATGCTAGTTCTCCTAGATTACCTTCCTCCTGCTATTTTCTCTTCCCATTGCCTTCCTGTTTAAGCTGGGGGGTGCATTGTGCAAACAGAGTGCTCAAATGTGCACAGTGCTGCTATTTCCTGGTTTAACCTTTTTTTCTTACTTTAAAGCCCAGTGCGTGGTGCACACACCCGCTTAGGCAATGTACAGTGCTAGGCAGTGTCAGACACACCCCCTTGCTTAGCTGTGCTTAGCTAGGAGCAAACCTGAGCCACAGGGCTCCAGTCCACTTACAGTATGCCTGACACACCTCTCCATGATGTCAGCTAACTCCTAGGCTTGCACCAAGCTATTCCTACTCTTACACTTTTGGGAACTGACTAGCATGCTGGGGAAAACTGGGATTCACTATCATTTGCCTCATTTGCATAGGATTGCCTGCTAATGCATAGTTACATGTCTCACACTAACCCCCCCCCCCCCCCCTTAGCAACCACTACTCACTGGCCATGTTGTTTTCTGCCTGCCATTGACTTGCATGGCAGAATAGTGATTTTAGTTAGCATGCTTATTTTAGGTTTATTTTGTTATTTTTCCCCCCGATCCTGTTTGCGCGCCGCTGCCCTACGCTTAAACAGCTGAGATCGGCTAAAAAAAATACAAGTTGTTTTTTTTTTTTTTTTTTTTTTTTTTTAAGTTGTTTGTAATGCCAATGGCCTTATACTTGGCCATTGGCATGCTTCCTGACTGATATGCAGCCTTTATTTGGACCTGTCACAGCTCTGTTTTGGATTTTGCAGAAATGTACTCATTTACTAACTGAGTACATTTCTGCAGATTGCACTAGTCCTGCACTGCCAGTTGCAAATGTCCTGAATCACAAATTCACCTCATTTGCATGGATTTCTCCTGCAAATGGGGTGATTTGCATACAGGGGCTTACTCTGTCCAGGACTAGTGCAGGAGTGCTCATGCACACCCCTACAGGCTGTTCCTGGATGTGCGATATGACATATTGCCTGCTAGAGCTCCTGCACCAATCCTGCATGCCGTGCAAGGCATAGAGAATCCAGGGGATTGTCTTTGAACTGTATTATGTATAGTAATCAACCTTTTTTTTTATCTGAAGTGTTTTTTTTTAGGTGTTTAATGTATTTAAATATTTGTAACTATTTGATGAACAACACATTTTTACTAGTTCTGCTTGCTTGCAGTTAACAGTCTAACTTAACACAATCAACTTCAACAAATGAATCTGAATTCTGATTGTCATGTACTAATTAAAAGGTATATTTTATCTTGAACACAACTTGCGTTTTTATGTCTGATGATGCCTTCAAGTGGAAGGTGGAAGTGCTTAGATACTATATTTAATAAGCTCTGTTGTTTTTATCAGTGAGTTAGCCCTTATTCAAGTTATTTTTGGTGTATTTGTGAACCACTTGCCTATTCTGGAGTGGTGTTTCACTGGAGGAGTTTAGATAAATTACTGTTTGGTTCTACAACTAATTTCATCAACCACAGTGAGGTTACTACCAACATGAACTATGACAGAGTCATAACGAAACTTATTGTTGAGTGACGTGACTAACATGGTATGATACACTTATCTGTATATTGTTGGCATATCAGGACAAAGTTTAGTAGATCCACCTATGCGGCCGATAGTGTCTGGTAAAGGATGGGCCACTGAATCTATGTCTATATATATATATATATATATATATATATATATATATATATATATATATATATCGAGAGAGAGAGAGAGGCAGCTTTGCCATGTGTTAGATATAGTCAGCAGTATACTAAAAGATACGAAGGACTTCTTACAAAAATTGTGTGCTTGGTCTAGTACAGATTTTTGGGGAAGTTGCTATATTGGTTACTAAGGATGTTAGTTCACTTTTTACATGTATTCCCAATGAAACAGGTTGACTATGTCAGAATGTTTCTTAGTCAGAATTCTGACTATACAAATAAAAAAAGTGTATCTGATATGTAGCCTTCTTGAGACTGTCCTTGAACACAATGAATTTGTTTTTGCTGATAAATTCTTTTTACAGAATACAGGGGTAGCCATGGGCACAGTCTGTGCTAAAACTTATGCCAGTATTGTTTTGGCTGAGTGGGAGTCTCAGTATGTATTCTGTGATGACATTTTTTTCCAGATTTGTTCTACTTTATGGCCGCTATGTGGATGATATATTCTTTGTATGGGGTAACACACCTGAGTCACTGCATAAGTTCATACAGTACCTTAATGGTACTACTGACTTTCTCCAGTTTGCCTATGAATATTCCTCTGAATGTGTAACTTTTTAGATGTCACTGTGACCAAGACTGTAGGAGGTCAGAATACTGGGTTGTATAATAAATCCTGTAAAACCAACAATGTGATGCATGCCCATAGTATGTACCCGAGACATACGAAACATAATGTTTTGAAGTGGCAATTGTTTAGGGCAGCATGCTTCCATACAACAAATAGCAATATGTATGACTCATTTGATAACTTCACTGCTAATGTCTTGACTTGAGGTTATACTGATATAGATATTAATATGGCATAGAATGACACTATTGCTCTGAGGGATACCAGCACCAGACCATTTTTTGAGAGTCATATTAGCTGTGTCACTGATACTGATGGTCATAGACATAGGGGACCTACAGACACTTGACCCCACCCAGTTCGGCTTTGTAAAGGGCAGATCCTGCCTTTTAAACCTGGTTGACTTTTTCGAAACAGTCACTAAAGCCATTGATGAGGGCAAAGCAGTCCATACAGCATACTTGGACTTGGCTAAGGCCTTCAACACAATACCCCACTCCGGCATCATAGATAAGCTCAACAGCTTAAAATTAAAACCTTATGTCACTAGATGGGTTGCAAACTGGCTAAAGGACAGAACCCATAAAGTTAAAATCACTGGAGCAATGTCAGACTCAAAGCCAGTCACAAGTGGTGTCCCACAGGGATCTGTCCTGGGACCCTTCTTGTTCGGCATTTATATTTCAGATGTTAAAGCAAACATGAGAGGGCTGTGGCTGACAAAGTTCACAGATGACTACAAACTAGGCGCCATAGTCAATACACCAACAGACACACACATCCTACAAAAAGGCCTCACAGAAACGGACAACTGGTGCCGGAGTCACGGCCTTAAACTAAATGCCAAAAAATGTATAGTCATCCCCTTTGGGAAAAACAAAGTACCCACAGATTATCACATATACAGCAACCCACTGAGTACAGAAAAGGTAATCAGAGACCTAGGGACCCAAGTAGACAGCGACCTCTCATTTGACACCCACGTTGCCAAAGTGGTTAGAAAAACATTCTGCCTTGCACACCTCATCATGAAGGGATTCACATCCAGATCCAAGGATGTCATTGTACCCCTATATTCCTCCCTCAACAGACCCATGATTGAGTACAATGCCCCATTTGGTATGTACTCACCCGGCATTTGCAGCAGCTGGAGAGACACAAAAGTACCTCACCAAGAGGATCAAGGGTCTCCAACATATGTCTTATTCTGCCAGACTAAAGAAACTTCAGCTCTATTCAGTAGCATACCGCCTGCTCAGAGGTGATCTCTGCCTGATGTACAAGGCCATGTCCAATCAGGATCTGATGGACATGCTCCACCTCAAAAAATCCAAATCCATCAGGACCACGAGAGCTAAAGACTTAAACCTCGGCACAGGTATGAATAGGACATGCTGGAGGGATAGATTCATAACCCAGAGGCTTCCCATGCTTTGGAACAAGATCCCAGTTCGTATTAGGCAGAGACACTCACTGACACTCTTCAAGAGAAATCTTGATGAGTGGATGGGAGATCGTAAGTTTACCCCAGGGGTCACATCTGTGTCACTGCTAGACAGGGGCATAGTAAACTAATTCTATTATATAAGGGGACCTTCACTGTGTCACTACTAGACAGAAGCACAGTATTCTAAATTTATTCTGTACATTTTTGTACCATTTCATGGGGTGGCAAAAGCCACATCACTATGGCTAGGCTTACAAATGCCCCAGGGCAGATAGCCTAGTACTATACTATGAAACTATGAAACTATATAGCTCATTCTGTACAAATGAATCTTACTTATTCCAGTGACACTAAGTCTATATGTGACATAGTTAAGAGACACTGGAGAGTACTCATGTCAGATAGGAAATACAAAGAAATATTGGGTAGCACATGTTCCTTCTGTTTTAAGAATCATCCATCTCTTAAGAGAATATTATGTTATAAATCTTTGTCACCAGCTACTACTAGTTAGAATGTGCATAAAGTAGGCACATATCCTTGCCATCATTGCAATGTTTGCAGATATATCAGAATGGATGACCAATTAGTTCACCCAGATACTGAACATGTTTTTAACATTAACCTCTATGGCAACAGTACCTGCAATATAGTTTACTATGCTTCCTCTGAGGGCTGTAAAGCCTTCTACATTGGCAAGACTAACAGATGTCTCAGAGACTGTATTAAGGAGCACCTGTACAGTATCAGTGAAGGTGATTATAGGAATGCCTTATATAAACATGTTAACTCTGTAGGCAAGAATCATTGGTTTAGGTTTATGGTTTTAGAAATCTGTAAATCTGGCATAAGAGGGGGCGATATTAGAACTCGCACTGAATGCCTTGAGATAAAGTGGATGACTATCCTGCAAGCTACTATTGGCAAAGGGTTAAATGATTTTATACCAATTAAACCTTTATTGAGGTCACGTGACCCCGTGCATTGCTGTATATAAGGTTGTTTGAAGTGTATTTTATGCAAAATCTGATGAAGTACTTAGTTTGGTATGAAAGCACTTATCTTGTTGTTTTGTTGTTTTTATTAAACTTGAAGTTTTACGCTTTTGCTGCCTACCAATTATTTTCCATTTTTTCACATTTGTACTTATTGCTTTGAACTGGTTGCTCTATTCTTGCTACATATTACAACATGTGTTGTTGTATTGGAGCAGATCAACCATTGACACAGTTCACATTCCACTGTCATAGTGACACCTGCAGTATGGCATGGGTGTGCAATTGTCTACATACCATTATTAGATGTTCTGTGACACGCATCAATATAAATCCATATTGATAACATGGTTAAATAAATCTTGTCCCATACACATGTTGTTAATCTGTGATATATATATAACAATGTATCACATGTTTTGATACAATTGCAACCTTGGGAAATTCATTGTATGTGCAGGTGTATTGCTAGAACCAAGGATTATTCAGGGGATCAACAGTATCACTGTGTGATTATTAGCATTTACGTCAGGAAATGTTCTGCATAAGCCACAAACAACTGATTTGTTATGTGTACCGATATGGTATCAGGCTGCTCAAACATAGCTTGCCCATGAAAAACATATAAGTATATGTTGTGCAATTGATGTTAAGTACATGACACTGTTACAGTTGTATGACTGTGTGCATGGTACCAGTGTGTGAAATGTGATGAATGATTGCAATTGTACATGTAGGTTTTTTCACAAATTATGTATTCCAATACAATTGAAATGCAAAGTTGAATACACAACTAAGCATTTATGTGCATGTGGATGCCACCAGAAATACCCAACCAGAGTGAATACACAATCTGCTAGCTGGCTATTTGTGTAATATGTCACCACTATTCATCAGCCAAAGTATACATGCAAACCTTACTCAGTTTGTATGCTAAAGAGAGCAGCACATATGTGTGTGCTGTACGGCCAATAACACAGAATCAAAGGGCCATGACAACATCACAGATTACCTATAGCATGACTCAGAACATCGACCTACCAGGCATGGTTGGATCCATGCTTCAACACAGTCTCCAGACATAATATATTCCTGTAGAAGGGTGTACATCAACATGCATCCATCTGACTGGGGGAGGGGGGAACAGCACCTGATGCATGCATGTATAGATACATTCTGACTCTCATCATCTGTGAGGTAGATCTACATGTTATCATGGACCTTTTCTAAATGGACCCTGGTAATATCCTGGCTGTGTGTGAAAGACATGTGTGATATGTTCATGCTACATCCATGTCTGTTGCATCTGTTAGATATCATCAAGAAGGTCAAGAAGCACATGCACAATGACAACACTATTATCCTGTTGAACATGACCAGGCCAAAGCATTTGACACAAATCCAAACTGAGGTATTACTGCAACAAAGTCACAAGTGGTCATAAACACCTGTACCACCAAGTGAGTAGACCACTGGATCACATACATGACATATAAATATGTTGAAGTGTGTGAAGTGACATATATCTAGAGTCCAGTGATCAGGTCCGTACCTCAGAGCTGTGTGCTAGGTCCTTTCCTGTCCATTTTTATGTCACAGACGTCAAGAATGACATACACAACTTGTGGCCAAACAGCTGTATGGAGGACTGCAGATTGTGGGAAATCATTGAATCCAACTGTGATATTAGTATAATACAGAAAGTATCAGGACACACAAAAGACTGCTGCCACAGCCATGAAGACATATGAGATGAAACAAAATCATGGAGAGATTCATTACATTATAAAAGCAAATGCACAATCTAATGATAATGTAGACAGTACACCTCATTGAGCAGACTAAGTGGTATCTGACCTGTGTGCTGAGGTAGATGGCATGTGGAATGTCCACCAGCATGTGCCCACAGTGGTGACTACTTCTTTGTATGTAACACAGCTCCTGAGTATATGCAGGACATCCACATCAGAGGTCATTTTACTTCCATAATTCACAGCCTTCATCACACCAATAACTAAGTACAATGCACCCTTTTTTATGTACCTCCCTACACATCTCCCAGGGACGCGTACCTCAAATGTACCACATTTGCCACAATCAGCTCCCATACATCTTACTGGCCATACCTAAGTATTATTTTTGTTGTATAAATGTTAGTGTCTGATGGTGTGGAACCCCCATCAAGGTGTTATACCAGATGCATGTGTGATACATGTTCTGGTGATGCACACAGTAAATGCATAGCTGATTGATAACATTGATGGCATCAACTACATAAATTACATTGTGCCATAAATATGCCATGCACACCTATAAACTAGCCTGGATTGATCATAATCTTACATACAGGTATAGCAGTGTGACTCCTAACACCTCCAACAGATGTTACAGTGTCAGGATGGTGTGCTTAACTTCCCTTATAGATTGCTGACATGTCATAATAGTTTTACAAGTATGCTCATGCAGGACCATCTATGATCACTCACAATCATGTATGTTATGGCAGAGACATGGGATTACTGTTGATATTATTCTGGTATTGTCTATGACTGTGCATGCTTCTGGTTACTGTTGTCCACAAGCCTGTAATTATGTGTCCCACTTACTTGATACCTCTGCTGACCTTACAGTCATATTCAGGCAACTCGTTTTGTGTAGCTTCACAATATGGACCTAATCCCTATTGTATATAACATCTCTGATATATATGCCCTCTCCATTGTCCATGTCAAAATGCCTATATCACAAAGAATCTTCTCCACAGTTGTGTCACCTTGAGTGACAGTCACATAATATGCATTCACTGTGCAGTCCATACTGCATCATGTCGATATACGATTAGGGTTCTGCTACAACTGTCTTTAATGCATGCACTCATCTGCTGTACATTAAGATGTTTCACCTGTCCTCTTGTGAGTGTGTGAGTAAACCTATGCATGCATTGCAACGTAATATTATGTCCAATACACTGTGGGCCTCTAAGAGACAGATCTGACTGTAACTTGCAGTTAACATGATGCAAGTGAGACACAATTGTTCTGATTGTATTGTTCCACTGTATATATCGGTAGGATGATAGCAACTCAACAAATGTATTAGTCACATATTTCACAGAAAACACAGTGAGATGGCTCCATTTCTTTTATTTACACATGTTATCCATGTGCATGCATTGCATCCATTTCTCTCTTGGTTGCTGCTGTTTTATGTCTGTTCAACATATCCAGTCCATGCTGTTGTGGTTTGTACAGCATTGTGTTGTCATGCTGTCATACTGACACAATAGCTTTGTGTTTGGCATGTATTGGCTGATATTGTGGCATGTTGTATCACATTAGTGTGAATGCTCTTCATGGGCAGTTGTCCTTCACATAATGCCAAGACAGTCATGTTTCCATTACTGTATATACAGTCGAGATGATGCTTTATTTAACATAATTCCTGAATTCCTTATTTGCCATTCTGTGTTATATTGCAATATGCACTATCATATTGGTATAGATGCCCATATTTAGGTATTTGTCATAGATATACAATGATTTACAATAACATGCATGCACATGTCTTTGAAAGCAGTATGATAAAGACAGAATGAACCTTTTAGATTGGAACTGTGAACATTCAGTGCTTCTTTTTACTTTGCTCAGTCTGACACATGGACATGTATATATATATGCATGTATTTAATTGTGGCAAGTTACTGCGTCTGTGTAGTTTCCGCACAGACATGTTTAGAGTCATCAGATATGTTGTCTACATATGTGACATACATTAGCCATTTTCTTCAATGTAGCTGGAGTGGACTTCCACACAACTCTTTGTGGTGAACATATACATGCTTGTAATGTGTCCTTTTAAATATGTTGTTCAGCTTTATTGTGTGCCTGTTTATTTTGCTTGTATTTCCTTACTGATGTGGACCTCTGTCATCCACTTCCCTTCCTCATTTTACTTTTGTCATATATGTTGTACATATACATGCCATACATTCAACTTCCTCTACATTATCATCATTGTCATGTAGTTTCACAGTTATAATAATACCTTGTGCAACAATTTTGCCATTATACACATGCAAGACATATGCAGGCAACCTCATTTGTAATAAACAGGATTTTATTACTTCATTCCTAGGAGCAAGCTGACATTCCTTACCATGCATTATGCATACCTTAATTACCAATTATTATTCCATGTCATTGTTGTGTGTATGTGTACTGACTTTGTTTTCTGATAGGATTATGTTTGTCCAATACAGGTCCCACATATACAACAACACATCTATTTTGCCTCTAAGATGTTATATGTCTTTTACATATGCAGTCCATTTGGTTGTGTACAGGTACTTGTGTATTACATAATCACATACTTGGTTTACTTCAGTACTGCTGTTTGACATTATGCTTGTTTATTTGCCTTTCATATGCAGAGTTAGAGGTTCTAGTCTATTCTCTGCTTGTTTCCTCCTGTATTTTCCTGGCTGGATTTACTCATCTATGCTGTAGTTTGACTTGCACTACTGACAGACTTGATTAGATTCAATATCCACCAGGTACTGCAATCACCATTTATTTCAATACAACACTCAACTGCCAGCAGTCATACAGCTTCAGGTATGATTATCACATAGTTTACAACATTTCAGCATTACATGATGACTAGGCACATATGTATTTTTGTATTGCATCGCGGCTAATATGCTCCATACCCTGTTTGTCAGTTTTCCTTCACCCATGTTGTACATTAAGCTGTCTGTGTAATTTACCTCTCCTTTATGTCTTTCCAACCTTTGTCTGTCATGTCTTGTTATACTGTATTTTCCTCCTCCTGCTTTTTCCCTGTCTTTTCCATAACTGATATTCTCCAAAAACAAAAAATGGGGCAATTCCCACCAAACTGAATAAATAAATACCCATGTGGGAGGGTGGCCTAATGGTTAAGGTGTTTGCCTAACAAACGCAAGGTGCAGGATTTGAGTCTCACAAGGGATAATTGGCTAGGCTTAAAATGGCTCACAAGGGCAGTTAGCTTAGTACCAATCTATGATCCTATGACTGTTCCTCAAATTTTCCTGTTACAGCATACATATTGTGTGAGTCTCTTCTTCACCCTAAACCCACACCTGCTTTTCTGTCTCCCTGTTTCCCTGTGTGTGTGTGTGTTACTTGTGTTCATCACACAGATTCCAGACTTATTGTTAGCTACTGCTGGCCATGGTGAAGTGGCCATGATTGCCTTTTGTCTTAATTAATTTTTTTATGTGGATTCCTTTGGATTCCATAACTTACAATGAATGTTTTTAGATACATTTATACAAGCATTTCAATAAAATATGTAATTTTTGCCAATATTTTTCACTTAATGTGAATGTTGCTGCATGAAATCCATAATTGTTTGTAAATATTTTTCACTTAATGGCTGGATTGCTGCAGATTTGTCTTCCTTTATTGATTTTATGTTATTTGAATTGAGCTTGTATAATTTCATTTGAAGGACATTGATAATGCACAGCCTGGTTTATGAACCACTTGCCTGGACATATACAGATTTGAAGTGACTGTGTGACACTGTGCTGACCTCCATTTTGCACTAAGTTGTTCTATGTACATGAAGACATAATAGCATATTGTTATCTCTAACGTTTGCTTGGAACTAGGCAAATTTGCCTGGATTCCACAGACTTTATGTAATCTGGACGAATGTCCATTTCAAAACCATTTTCTATCATACCAACCACAAAATGTAAGACTCTTCTTCAGGATCACCTTTGTTCAATAAACCAACCAGTTTTTCATCAGGCAAACTTCCAGAAGTAATTTTGGTTACAACTATTTCTTTAAAATCTTGAGGTTTAAAATCAGCTAGATACTGACTATGAGTATTATCCACTTGCTTTTCAATAATTTTCTGTTTGACCAACAGAGCCACATTGCTATCACCAAAAGAACAACTCTCTTCTCCCTCCATTACTGCACAGCTTTTCCTAGCAAAAACATCCCCCTTACAATGAAAAGCATAGAGAAAATTCCTCAGTGCCCTTGCCAAATTTCCCATACTAGAACAAATACCATATCAGCTGTATATGCCACTAGTCTACAGGGGCTAAAGCACTAATAGAAAAATCAATAAATTATACAGCAATACAGTGCAGTGTGCTTTTTTAGACTTCTCAGATATTTTGCTGCTAATCCTGAATAAGCTTAATTTCTAGAGCCACAGTTTCTAGACAAATTATGCTGAAAAAGCAACTTCTCAGCAGCTGCAGTTGATTTACTTCACAATCAAAGGATGGAACAACCCAGTTTGATTACTTTTGACACCATATTACAAATGTCATTCTAAATGGTCCAAATGAAGATAAGACAACAGCTGCATGTAGCTGGCTTCCTGAGTATGCACTTCAAACAATACCTCTCAACCTATTAGCATATGAAATCTCAACAAAGCTTAAAATAATATGTGAATAAATACCCCAAAATAGGGACAGATTTTAAAGATTGCTTTTATGAACTCAGAAAGCTGTTTAACCCAGCCACTGGGGATGCACAAGCCAGTGCATTTCTTTGTGCCGGTCCCAAGCCCAGATAAATGGAGAGGGTTATGTCAGGAAGGGCATCCGGCATAAAATTTTGCCAAATCATACATGCGGGCAACAGTGCAGATATACATACCGGATCGGTCAAGGCCCGGGTTAACAACGACCGCCACCAGTACTGCTGGCCATCAGGGTGCTGGCAGAAATTGGGCTACTGTTGGCCGAAGGAGGAGAAGAGGGGGAAGGCATGTCCAAAGGCAGGTAAAGGCTAGGACTGTGATAATGAGGGTCGGAACATTGAATGTTGGCAGTATGACTGGTATAGGGAGAGAGATAGTTGATATGATAGACAGAAGGAAGGTTGGTATATTGTGTGTGCAAGAGACCAGATGGAAGGGGAGCAAGGCTAGATGTATCAGAGGTGGGTTCAAATTTTTTATCATGGTGTAGATGGAAGGAGAAATGGAGTAGGGGCTATCCTGAAGGAACAGTATGCTAAGAGTGTTTTGGAGGTGAAAGGAGTGTCAGATAGAGTGATGTTTATAAAGCTGAAAATTGATGGTGTAATGATGAATGTTGTTAGTGCATATGCTCCACAAGTTGGGTGTGCGATGGATGAGAAAGAAACATTTTGGAGTGAGTTGGATGAAGTGGTGATGACTGTACCCAAGGGTGAGAGAGTGGTGATTGGAGCATATTTCAATGAGCATGTTGCTGAAGGGAAAAGAGGGGATGAGGAAGTGATGGGTAGGTATGGTGTTAAGCAAAGGAATGCAGAAGGTCAGATGGTAGTGGATTTTGCAAAAAGGATGGACATGGCTGTGGTGAATACGTATTTTAAAAAGAGGGAGAAGCATAGGCTGACATACAAGAGTGGAGGAAGATGCACACAGGTGGATTATATCTTATGTGATAGGGCCAGTCTGAAGGAGATTGGAGAATGTAAAGTGGTGGCAGGGGAAATGTAGTTAGGCAGCATAGGATGGTGGTTTTCAGGATAACACTGGTGATCAAGAAGAGGAGGAGGAGAGTGAGGGCAGTACCAAGGATCAAATGGTGGAAATTGAAAAAGAGTAATTGTGAGGTGGAGTTCAGGGAAGAATTAAGATATGCACTGGGTGGCAGTGAAGAGTTACCGAATAGCTGGGTAACGACAGCAGAGCTAGTAAGGGAGATGGCTAGAAAGGTGCTTGGTGTGACATCTGGAAAGAGGAAACAGGACAAGGAGACCTGGTGGTGGAATGAAGAAGTACAGGAGAGTATACAGAGAAAAGGGTTGGCAAAGAAGAAGTGGGATTGTCAGAGAGATGAAGAAAGTAGACAGGAGTATAAGGAGATGAGGTGCATGGCAAAGAGAGAGAGGTTGCAAAGGCTAAGGATAAGCCGTATGAAGAGCTGTATGAAAGGTTGGACACTAAGGAGGGAGAAAAGGACCTGTACTGATTGGGTAGATAGAGGGACCGAGCTAGTAAAGATGTGCAGCAGGTAAAGGTGATAAAGGATAATGAGGGAAACGTACTCACAAGTGAGGAGAGTGTGTTGAGCAGATGGAAAGAGTACTTTGAGGGGCTGAAGACGGAGAGAAGGTTGGATGATGTGTGGATAGTGAATTATGCAGTACAGTGGATTAGCAAGTAGGAACTAAGGCTAGCTATGAAGAGGATGAAGAATTGAAAGGCTGTTGGTCCAGATGACATACCCGTGGAAGCATGGAGGTGTTTAGGTGAAATGGCAGTGGAGTTTTTAACTAGATTGTTTAATGAAATCTTGGAAAGTGAGAGGATTCCTGAGGAATGGAGAAATAGTGTTTTGGTACCGATTTTTAAGAATAAGGGTGATGTGCAGAGCTGTAGTAACTACAGAGGGATAAAACTGATCAGTCACAGCATGAAGTTATGGGAAAGAGTAGTGTAAGCTAGGTTAGGAAGGGAGGTGATGATTAGTGATCAGCAGTATGGTTTCATGCCGGGAAAGAGCACTACAGATGTGATGTTTGCTCTGAGAGTGTTGATGGAGAAGTACAGAGAAGGTCAGAAGGAGTTGCATGGTGTCTTTGTGGACTTAGAGAAAGCATATGACAGGGTGCCTAGAGAGGAATTGTGGTATTGTATGAGGAAGTCGGGAGTGTCAGAGAAGTATGTAAGAGTGGTACAGGATATGTACGAGGGTAGTGTGACAGCGGTGGGGTCTACGGTGGGAATGATGGATGCGTTTAAGGTGTAGGTGGGATTACATCAAGGATCAACTCTGAGCCTTTTCTTATTTGCAATGGTGATGGACAGGTTGACAGACGAGATCAGACAGGGGTCCCCGTGGACTATGATGTTTGCAGATGACATTGTGATCTGTTATGAGAGTAGGGAACAGGTGGAGGAGACCCTGGAGAGGTGGAGATATGCTCTAGAGAGAAGAGAAATGAAGGTCAGCAGGACTAAGACAGAATACATGTGTGTGAATGAGAGGGAGGATAGAGGAATGTTGAGGATGCAGGGAGTAGAGGTGGTGAAGGTGGATGAGTTTAATTACTTGGGATCAACAGTTCAGAGTAATGGTGAGTGTGGAAGAGAGGTGACGAAGAGAGTACAGGCAGGATGGAGTGAGTGCAGAAGAGTGTCAGGAGTGATTTGTGGCAGATGAGTAGCAGTAAGAGTGAAAGGGAAGGTTTACAAGAGGGTAGTGAGACCAGCTATGTTATATGGGTTGGAGACAGTGGCATTGACAAAAATGCAGGAGTCAGAGCTAGACGTGGAGAGTTAAAGATGTTAATATTTGCACTGGGTGTGACGAGGGTGGACAGGATTAGGAATAAGTATATTAGAGGGTCAGCCCACGTTGGAAGGTTTGGAGACAAAGTCAGAGAGGCAAGATTATGTTTGTTTGGACATGTGCTAAGGAGGGATGCAGAAAATATTGGGAAAAAGATGTTAAGGATGAAGCTGCCAGGTAACAGGAAAAGAGGAAGGCCTAAGATAAGGTTTATGGATGTGATGAGAGAGGACATGCAGGTGATTAGTGTGACAGAGCAAGATGCAGAGGACAGGAAGGAATGGAAAGAGATGATCCGCTGTGGTGACCCCTAACAGGAGCAGCCGAAAGAAGAAGAAGAACTCAGAAAGTAGTTTAGAATAACATAATTTGTGTTAGCATGAATTTTCTGATGGATGTGAAGTTAGAAACTTAAATTTATGTCATTATTCCTCAGAGATTTGCCAGAAATCTACAAATTTTATGAAGAACAGACCAAAAATATGAGGCAAATACCTAGACATTCTGGAAAAATCTGGACAGTTGAGAAGTATGCTTCAGACTGCACAATGGATACCAGAACATATGACGTTTATTCCACACTATTACACATTCTTCACGTATGTAATATGCTAAAGTAATATATTAATATAGTCACAAGCACATGCTATCATGAAACAAAATTCAGAAACAATAATCACTGCATTTCACTCTTTTAATATTCCAACTTTTTCACAGGCTAATAATGCATGTTATTTTGAACAGCAGCATGTCTGACACCATAACGTCAAATGGAGAACATAAAAATGTAATAACTGTATATCGCAGTGCTCATAAATGGTGCAAACTCTTTTAAACCTAATAAAATCCTTTTGCTCTTAAGAAAAAAACGTTTTAAAATTGCTTTCAATTGTGTCATTATAGACACAAAAATAATTCATATGAAATAGATACCATTCACATACAGGTAATGCTTTTCACTCAATATCCACAAAGTAAAGTACATTCAGATGTACTGTCTAGGTAACCAGACCCCACAGAATTAACATCCAATATATGTTGGGTATGTGTTGTGGATTATTGTGTAAATGCAAGTGCCTTTTAAGAAATGAATATTTAACCACCACAGTCTATAGAATTATATTTCATGGTCCAAGAGTTTTTACCCATACTGAGTAGTTTGTCTCAGGAATTATAAAATGCTGCACTAATTTTAAAAGTCATTCAACATGATGAGGTCTACTCCATTTATTTGATGGAGGAAAATCAAAGACTAGAAAAAAATTCATGACATCCATTCTAAATCAATATAATGTCACTGAGAAATGAATGAGAGCTGTCTCATTTCAAAGACATACTGGAGACAAGATTATTTCTTTACTTTCAAAAGCAGTTGATAGAATGAACTCTGTAACTGGAGCACAGTGCAGGGCATAATACATGCAATAGTATCTTGCAGAGAGCAGATTATCAGAATTTCAGGATGGTGACAGTAAAATGATTTGGTATTCTAAATTTTAAGCATTTCTGTCTACCTGAAAAGCAGGATTTTTTGAAAAACATTTTAATGTTATTTTGGAATACTTGCATTTTATTTTAATGAAGGTCAAAAATTCAGTATAATATGAAGTATGCTGAATTTATAAGCACAAAGGGAATCAGGTACTGCTATAATATATTTCCAAGTGTATTAATTTTGCAAGATGAACAGATTGGGAGCAGCACAGTCCATTTAGATCCCTGGCTAAACTGAAATGTTCTCAGTTGTTTCTTTCAAGGGTGCTATTATATTTGGCTTATGACATCAGCGATTCCCTTACACAAAGATGAGTGTGATATGCTTTGAAACAACTGTTCCATATCCATTTTAATCTCTGCTTTAAAATTCATTTCTAGAAAAAAATATCTATTCAATTCATGGAAACTCTGGAGGTGTACGATAAATGATCTGATACCCACCCTAGGTTGAATGCAAATCAACATAGCAAACGATACAGGTCTCATTAGATATATGGATGCAGTCATGTGGCACAGAATAAAGGGCAGGGAGGAAATGCATCTTTATTTATTTATGTATGTATTAGTTTGTTTATGATTAGGTTATTGAAAGAATGTGCTGATCCCAAGCAGGTCTCTGTCAGACACCCCCCCAAATGCAAGGGACAAAATTACAAATATACAATGTGTAAGTTCATAGAGTTAGTACTGCAGAAAATTTACCCTGCGATTTAAAAAGCTTAGGGCTGCATTTCAAAAGAAACTTACAGACAGCATGCTAAAGGAAGATGTCAGGGCACTAGCTGTTAATTTGATTCAAATATATAGGCTAAAACAAGACTTAAGTAATTATCTATTCAGCAAGGATAATTATGGATTCTGTGCATGCCTGCCAGAGTCCAAAATACAATAGATGCATCAACTACAACTTAAATGCGACAAAATACTTTTTACTGACAACTTTATGAAAGCACTCATAGCCATACAAGCTTTATCTTAATGCCACTATGACCCACAGATTCATAGGGAATCCTGAGAAATCCACAAACCTTACTTAAAAAAATCTACTACAGCACACTGAGGTACTGCAAACCATACTAGTGGATGATCTGCAAATGCACCCCAGAAGGCAGCCAGCTAGGCAGCAAGACAGGCTACAGTTAACCCAGCTCTCTGACTAGGAAATAATAGCTAGATACAGATTAGACAGATAGCTGGTGCAGGCTGTGCATAGGACATGTGCACCCACATGTATGCTCGTAGTCTATGGGGTAACCCAATACTGATAGAAACAAAAGTGTGTCTGGATCTAGGTATACTGGCCTATGGGACATTTCAGCTGCTGATGGGAAATGCCAAAGAAGTGCCACAAACAGCCATCAGACACATCCTGTTGCATTTCCTGGCAGCAGTGTACAACAATGTGGATGATTATATCCATTTCCCAACAACAGTCATGGAGGGCAGAACTGCCATGCAACAGTTCAATTTCTCAGCCTACTTCCTTTGTGCCCTTTGTGCTATAAACTGTACCCACATCCCAATTAAACCCCCAGCTGTACCTGATGCTGAATGATACATTAACAGAAAGGGATGGTCATAGCTCAGTTGTCAGGTTCATTACCAATATCATGGCAACACACCACAGTAGTGTGCATGAAGCTATAATATGGAGGACAAGCAGTCTGAGGGCCACTTTCCAACATGGTGAAATACATGAGGGAGGAGTACAGGACCACAGCTATGATGTAACCAGATTCTAGACCTGTCAAGATTAAGCATGAGATCAACATATGCATTACCTCCTTTCCACAAACAGATGACTGTGGTTTCCACCAGAGCCTTGGCTGATGTTACCATACAGAGCCCCAATAACCCCTGCTTTGGATGCAAACAACAAAGCACATGCCGTGACATGAAACACCATCGAGCATGTGTTTGGCGTGTTGAAAGCAAGATACAGATTTCTGGACACATCAGGGGGTACACTACAATACAAACCAGAAATAAGTATCATAGATGGTTACTGTGTGTGTCATGCTAAACAACATGATAACAGCAAAACATGATGGCTTGACAGTCACAGGTGTGAGTGACCTACCCCAAGAATCCCAGATGTCTGATAAGGACATATCAGAGCCATCAACGGAAGACACAAGGGTGAGAAGAAATAGGCATGGGAAACAGAGGATGTGACCATATGTCCTATCTCAGGTAATATGACAGTGTCTGGCATACACCTTTGAGTTATTACAAGCCACACATACAAATGTACTCAGACTAAACAGTGATGTTTGCATGTTGCTCCACAAAAGCAGTACAGAGCACAACTAATTGAAAGAAACCATTAATTGTTAACACTGACCATTATACTTAACAGAAGCATAAGGTATACCAGTAAGAACATATACACAACACTCAGAAGAAACATCAACACAGGAAGTCTCTCAGTAAGATACATCATCAATGAGGGCCACACAGGAAAATGGGACACAGGAAATGTGTACAACAGAAGGTGTCATTGGACAGATAGGATATGAATAAACACCATGGAATGTTACCAATTGAACAGCCAATAACTCAAGAAATTCAGGCCCATGAAATGTATAGAAATGTATCAGCTCAAACATGCCCCAAAACAGGAGCTGTACACTAAAAATAATGCATCACACATAGCACTGTGTGATTTGTAACAGGGTGCTACAACACAAAAAAAAAACTTTTATTGCACCATGACTAATTACAAACATTTCATGGACAAAAGAAAAAGAAAGACACAAAAAAAGCATCACATCCCATGCCTAAAATGGAATGCCACACAGAAGAAAACACTATGATGCAGAGGTTATAGCTGCAATATGACTCAGTTACAAGTAATAATATGTGCAAACATGCAGAACATCAATGACAGTGACTACACAATAGACAACAAACAAGCATTAGTGTTGGAGATACAGCAACATAGGTGTGTGAATATATATATAAATATATATATATATATATATATATATATATATATATATATATATATATGGGTTCACTATGAAATTTCGAAATCCCAAAATCACGAGTTTCAGAATATTGAGCTAAGAATCTTGAGATCTTGGAATCTCAAAATTGTGAATCCCCCCCAAAACACCACCCAACATGCTAAAACATGTGTATGCAGGGAGGCAAGCCCCCCTGCACCCCCACACCCCCCGCAACTTAAATATACCAACACTACATGTGTGTGTATATGGAATCATTGAGATATGGGAAGTCAGACATAGCAACTACATATCAACATGGTGATTGAAAATGGAAACAGGTGCACAGATATACAGTGCGTGCTGAGGGTGAGGCATGTGCAGTAGCATATTAAATTGTCATAGGTAACACAGGTATGAATACAGAGGCATGCTTGTGCATGTGGGAATGGCAGACAATAAAGAAATGTGCAATGTAGCAATCAGTGCTAGATGAAAAGGATGACATTCTGTTAACCATGTAAATATCTATTTATCCACTAGCGAGTGATGCAAACATGAAAGTATGATGTCACATATAACATTACTGTTGTAAATATCTGTACTAAGATATACTAATGACAAAGAAGTACTACATATCACAACATGAAGCTAGTCACCAAGGTCAGATAAATGATGAGGAAAAACCATGTGGTATCAGACATTATAAAACCACCTACAAATTAATTAGTAGTCAGCACAGCAGTCATCATTGCCATAAGGTTAGAATGACACAAAAGGACACAGATTAGATCAACTGTCAGTGTTACTTTAATACAGTCTAGGGTGCCTACACTGATAACTCAAACTGTTGTCCTGGTTGTCCCTGCCAAATATGGAAACAACACTTTGGATGTGGTGCCACTAGCATTCTGGGGCACAATGTGTGTAGGAGCATGACTGTGATATGACAGTCTGAACATTATTGCCGGACTGACAGCTGAGAGATGAACAGCAGATGTGTATGAGTGTTGCAGCACAGACATTGATGTCTAAGGGCCATGTGTGGGTCTAATGAGAGGGGGGTTTGCCTTTCCTTGCAGGAGATAATCTGCTTAGTAAACTTAAGGCACATAACATCTGGTTAGTACTATGGTACTGGTCTAGCACCACTATAGCAAGGCTTTCAACAGATCATGTGAATGATAACACACTATCATGCTGTGCAACCATTGCTGTCATGACCTCTCCATATCTGCCCTCCTGACCTTCATATGACACATGTAGTGGTGTGCTACATGATAAGTGTTTTGGGCAAGTGCATGCAGGTCCGATCCATGATGGCACTAAAAATGGTCTGTGTGCCATGGGCTGTACTATCATAGTCAGGCATATCACATTCCATCTCAGGATCAGTGGATGGGATACTGAAGGAAGCAGGGAGTGGACATGCTATGAAAAGAAACAGACGACACATGTCACATTCCTTCACAGAAATCAAATGATTCAGCATAGTTCTGAAATATGGGACAAATATATAACTACAATGCTAATGATAATATGGACTTAACAGGACATCATGGCAGTGGGTGGTTCAGGGACCGTATATAACAGAGATATGACATGTAAGTTATATATCAAACAAATATGACAAATAAGGTTAATACAAATACTAAAACCTACCTGATATGTCCTCCTGTGACTCCACCACCAGAGGTGGGGGTTGAAATGCCACTGCCATGTTAAAAGATAGACATACAGACATTATCATTAAGCACATAAAAGGCATCATGTAGGATTTCACTTGAGTTATAACACCTAGCAAATGAGGTAGACACATACCGAATGGGCAATGATGATGCACAGACTGCAGATGCCCTATGCAGGTGAAGAAGACCACAGTTTCCATGAAAGGCACGGATGTTATCAATAGTGGAATGCAGTGAACAGATACACTTCCTTTCCAAGTATGTTCTCCCTGTTTGGTGAGCATATCACCTGTCATAATGCGGATGCTGTATTATAACAAGGGGCACAAACTCCAATATGTGAGTATGCTCCACCGTCATGACTGGAGGCAGACACACACAGAAACTATGGATCACTCGATCAGGATATGGAAACACTTACATGATGTATGATGTACATGGTTGCCAGGTGTACCTATGCAAGGAACAAAGCAACATGAACATCCTAGACCAGATATGCTAAACAGTGCTACATAATATCAACCAGATGAATAACCTTACCTGGTCTGTCTGTATGTGCAGCTTCCAAGCCCATATTTTGTGATGACATATCTGTAGGTTAAAGTGGCACATAAACATTAATGTGTGAGTATTCTCCATAGTCATGACAGGAGACAGAGACACACAGCAACTGTGGGTCACACTAACAGTACATGAAGACACTTATGCGACATGTGTTACTTGTGTGCAGATGTTGAGTTACCTATGCAAGTGTAAAAACAGTATCACACATGTTGCTGAGAGTGTGTATGTTCTGTATTGGCAAGATAGGCTGTAACACTTGTGCTGTGAATCCACATCAGGTGTGTTTTCACAATCATGACATACTTCTGATGGAACACAAATATAGCAATATGGTAATAATTGTGAATTAATGTTCTTTAATAAGAAATGCCCCGGGATTCGATAAAGGTTTTTTCCATACAAGAATAGTGTAGCAGCTCCTGCACGGAATATGGCCGCCAAGTAATTCAGTAAACAAGTTTGGGGGTGTGCATGAGCCTGCCAGCACTATTCTGGCATTGACATCACTGAATAATAATAATTACCTCATTTGCTGGTGAAAACCATGCAAATGAGGTGAATTAGCGATTCAGTAAGCAGGCAGGCATTTGTGCCAGAACAGTGTCTATTGCAGAAATGTATTCGGTTATTGACCATGTACATTTCTGCAAAAATCAAAACAGGGGCATGACAGCTCAAAGTAAAGCATGTATTATAATCATTAGGCATGCCAAAGGCCAAAAAGATGGCCATTGGCATGGAAAAGAGTTGCAAAAATATGAAAATCAAAGTTTGTTTTTTGGACGATTTTGGCCGTTTAAGCATAGAGCAGCAGCGTGCAAATGAGATTGTGCCGAAAATAAAAAAAATGTGAAAAGACAATTTTAAGTGAAATCTGCACTTTGCCATTATAGTGTATGGCATGCAAAAATCAAAACAATGACAGGTAACACCGGTTGCTAAGGGGAAAGGCTCTGGTGTAGTGGTATAACAAGGGACTAAGGCAGTGTGGTATGCAAATGAGCAAAATTTACTGAATCACAAAATGGGAGACCGTTCTCTGGCTGCACCTAACCGTGTAGGAGCTATAAGGCAGTGGTGTAAGCAGGAAATGCAGCTGACATGAAAAGGTGGTGTGTCATGCTTAGTGTAAGCACATTGGAGCTCCACGGCTTCCAGTTGAGCTTAGGTAACCACAGCTAAGTAAGGCTGTATTTAATTATTCCATGAAATGAAGACCGTGCTTGCATCAGGGGAGGGCCATTTCTGCTTCAAAGTGTTTACTTTAGCTAAACAGGTTTGTGTGGCATGCACTGGGTCATAAAAAAAAAAAAAAAAAAAAAAAAAAAAAAACAGAAATAGCAGAACTGTTTACATTTGGGCAGCAGGTTTGTGCCGCGTGGCTCGGGGCTTAAAAGGGGTGGAAATGGGAAGGGAAAAGGAAAAAAAAAGGGAAATGGCAGAATAAAACCAATCAAGTACAAATAACATAGCTGGCAGGTGGAATGTATCATAGTTAGCCAATTATACAGGCAGCATCTGCAGCGCAACAGTATAAACTGTGCAAACACCTTTCACTCTGGTTTTTCCCACAAACTCTGCACCATTGGTGTACACACTCGGGAGAATTTTAACTGACAAAATGTTAGGGGCTGCTGTTGCTTTGATACATCAGCATGTGCTAGAGGCTGAGGGTGGTGAATAGGATAATGCTGACAACTTCCCCAGACTGAGGAGAACGAGAAGAGTGTTCAGACCCAGGGTAACCTACCAGGGGCTACATGGGTCGGAGAACGAGAAGAGTGTTCAGACCCAGGGTAACCTACCAGGGGCTACATGATCTGGAGATAGTAGAGCTCTACAGGGTGGACAGGGACATACTTCAGCAACTCATTGAGCTGTACCGGCCACACCTCAGACCCACAGCCAACAGAGGGGAACCCATCCCAGTGGATACCAAGGTATGTGTAGCCTTAAGAATACTAGCTACAGGTACTTTCCAAAGACCTACTGGGGACATCATGGGGGTCTCACAGGCATCTGCATCCAGGGTACTCCACCAGTTCCTGGATGCCATGCTACCACATGCTGATGAGCACATTTACTTCCCCAGCACCTGTGAGGAGAGGACCAGCAATATGTGCCTCTTCCACCTTATAGCAGACTACCTGGAGGTACTGGGTGCCATAGACTGCACGCACATCCACATCAAAGCACCACCCAGTGAGCAGATTAAGGTCTACCTAAACTGCAATGGCTTTCACTCCATCAACTGCAGGTCATGTGCAATCTCCAGGGCATTATCATTAGTATGTGTGCTGGCAGCCATGGAAGCTATCGTGACTCCCACATCTCATATTCCTCACAGCTGTATCAGGGATTTGCCAGGGGGGACATCCCGTATGGCCATCTGGTGAGGGATGCTGGCTATGCACTAGAGCTGTGGATGATGACACCCATTAGAAATGGACACACACCCACTCAGGAATGCCATAATGAGGCACACGCACAAACCAAAATCATTATAGAGCATGTGTTTGGGATGCTCAAGGGTTGGTTCCACTGCCTTGACATATCTGGTGGAGCCTTACAGTACTCTCCTGCCAAGTACTAAGCCTGAGCAAATATGAGTAGTATTTATCCCTTATACACACCTCATATAAGGCAAATTTGTTTTTAATGTTTTAAGTGAGTATTAGAGTATATTTTTCGATAGATCTACTTACATATTTTGTATAGTAGTTTATTGTAAATAGTAATGACATCTGTTTTTTGTCATCCATATTATTGTTAAGTCGCTGAGATCTTTTTTCATATAATTGAATCCATTTCTTATTGTTGTGTGCTACTTTTAAAAATGATTCTAAATGTGGGATGCCTTTAACTTTTTAGCACTTTGTATGTGTTTTAAATACAACTGTTCGGTAACAGGAAACAGGAATATGTCATTTCCTGATGTAGTATTTTTAAAGTGAGTGTTTTTGTCTAACTTGTTTCTCTGAAGAAGCTGCAGTGGTCTGTGGAAAGCGCTCTTTGGTTTGTTCAAAATAAAAGCGTTAAGAAGCTTTTTGACTCGGGCGTTTCTGTCTGCAAACAAGGTTCCTCATTGTGTACTTTTGGTCTGACTTGTTTGAAAGCAGTTTTGTGGTTTTCGTAGGAGGATTCCTGTTGGTTTGCAGCTTTGCAGCCTTCCGTGTTTTACCTTGTTTACGGTAGTTGTTAGCAGTTGTCTAACAGTTGAGTTAATGGCAACTGGCAGCACTGCTATGGACACTGACTTAACCGCTGATAGCAGGTCTATCAGCTAGACTGGATGACATGAACTTCGAGGATGGATACGATGCAAGCTTCCTTCCATGCACTGAGAAATGGTCCGAGCGAATGGTTTGACAATAGAGCACAGCCAGGGCCCAAATGAAGATTGGATCCCAGCAGCAACCTAACCCTCGGACTATGTCACCTGCCGATGTTCTTGGCACAGGAATGAGCCAAGGACCTGGATTACAGCTTTCGGTTTAAGTCCGAGTGGCCTGGCAGCAATAAGACGGACTGGTTAAATGCGCTGCAGTGGCCTCTAACGAGTACCACCGTCAAACAACTGCTCGGAATGGAGCAGTTGCTGGTTCCAGTAATGACAATATACTTACAGGGTCTAATAATAGAATTCCAGACCTCGGTGGCTTCCTATTGTACACTACTAACTTGCTGTTCACGAGCAAGGAATAAATACAGGTACTGTGCAAATAATGATGGCTTATGCTTATCAGAAAAGCTTAAGATTTTTGACTCTAAATTATTAAAATTAAAAAAACTGCAGCTTGAGTCTGCTTACTTTAAGCAATGCATCAATGAAAATATTGTACCAAAAGGCTTGCGGAATAATTTTCGCCTTCTGGTTTAATTTCAGACCATGACTTTTTGATTGATCTGGAGGCTCTTTTTCAAAAACATGGTGCTGAGTTAATGAATGTTATTATTAAGCACTATGGTGCAAATGTTGATGTTGTATTAAAAGAAATTAATGATTTAGACAATGAAATTAAGCAACATTTAGATTTTAATAGATACCAGTTCGATTACGGACGGATCTTGTCCAGTATTGATACTCTGCTACTTAAACTAAAGGGAAACAAGAGTAAAAAATTGAGTAGGGACAGAGAGGCTTATGGTAAAAATGTTGCTTACCCTAACCTTAAAGGGACCAGACATGTTCGTATAAGTAGTAATAATGAATATCCTGTCCAAACACTAGGTGAGGATGAGGACGGGGTAGAAGACCTTGATGAAGAAGACTCTGGGAATGTCCATGCCACCCCAACACCTAGAAGGAGTAACAGAATTAAGGGCTTTGCTAAAGATAAGGGAAGTCACGAGAGAAGTGACAAAGGTTACAATGACAATAGGGGGCACAACACTTATAATGCAGGGAATAGTAACAACAAAAATTTTTAGAACAGCAAGAAGTCTTACAGGAACAGAGCGAAGTAACAAACTTGCCCTGCTTGACCCCATACCTAACTTCTTGGTGGCAGATTGTTCTAGTATAGTCGACGCTGATGTCTCTAGCTCACCTTCTTACGGTGGGCCCCCTGTCATTCTCACTAACAGAATGGCGACTTCACCATTTACAATTTTTCTGACATCATTTTGGACCAACAATTGATAGAATTGTTAGCTTTTGGAAACACTTTTGTTCCAACTTCCTATGGGAATGTTGCTAAAGAAATTATTGAACTAAAGTGTTTTGTAAGAAAAATGAATCTTAAGTTACTGTTCAATCATGAAACAGAGGCTGTGAATGATGGTGAAGTAACGCCATCCCCAATGTAGGACTCTCAAAACTGTCCAGTGTTTTTAATCCTCCATTACATTCTACGTTGGAATTGTTTGAGAACATGTGTGAATTTGATTTTAGATTTTTGGGTAACAAATATAATGAATATAATAGGACTACAACTCCCAATATTTCTAAAGAACAACGCCTATTACTGGATGAACTTAGTCAGTTACCTATCTGGTGTTAAAACCGGATAAGGGAGGAGGCTTGGTGATTTTTCATAATGTCACCTATAATGAGAAAATGACTTCCCTCCTTGACAGTGATGCCTACACAAAAGCTTCAAGAAATGAAGTTAACGGTACCACACAAAGGATCAGAGGATATTTTAGGGACCTTTTCTTAACGGGGAAAATTGATATCAAGACATATAATTATATTGACATCATGTCTTCTAAGATACCGTTATGTTTGGGATCCCTAAAATCCATAAAAGTGTTACTGACCCCCCTATGAGAGCTTTAATTGACAGTAGATCCTCTATTACTTACCCATGTTCCAAACTAATCACACACATCTTGGACAAATACGTTAAGTACATTCCAAGTGTGTGTAAGGACTCATGGACATTCTTGGACAACATAAACAAACTGCCATTCAATGAAGATGACAACTTGTTAACTATTGATGTCATTGACCTCTATACGTGCATACCGCACTTAGAAGTTGAATGGACAGGGTCAAGGTTACAAAAGTTTGGGGCGTCCAGATTGGAGGTCGAACTGGTTATGGAATTACTTGAAATAGTACTAACCAGTAACTACTTCCTATTTGACGGTGACTTCTATTTACAGAAGCGGGGTGATGGGCTCCTCATGTGGAGCAGGTGTGGCAAACTATGTAATGGGGTACTGGGAAGCAAACATCTTGGCTGATCTCCCTGGTATTATGGCCCCTGTTACCTTCTACACCCGCTACCTTGACGACATGTTCCTCCTGTTCAGGGGGTCAGAACTGGAAGCGAAAAACTTGGTGGATAATATCAGTAATTCCACTGAGTTCCTGAAGTTCACCTTTAAATTTTCTACCACCGAGCTGGATTATTTAGATGTCAAACTTACGAAGGATATTTGTCATCAGTGCTTCAGGTCCACCGTCTTTAGGAAAGCCACATACTGCAATTCTTTCCTGCACTTCACCAGCTTTCACCCTCACAAACAAAAAAGATCTATAGTGAAGGGACAGCTGGTGAGGGCAGGAAGAATGTGCAGCACCCTTGTGGATTTTGTTAAGGAATGTTCATTTCTGAAGGAAATGTTCACTAACCGTGGCTATCCTGAGAAAATGGTTTGTGAACTTATTGAGGAAGTTACTCTTAAAAGAACTAGAGGCTTCTACACCTTTATTGACTAAACAAAAGGTCTCCTCCAGTGTAGTTAGTAGTTCCACAGATGAGGTGCCTATAAGTGGTCTAATAGGTAGCAATGTTGACCGCAGAGAATCAAACACAGATTTATCTTTGAGCTTGTCACTATTTTTAGTACTAATTCAGAAGCAATTCTGGACATCATCCGTAAGAATTGGAGGTTGATATCCTCAAACCCATCACTAGCAGGAAAATTGGGAGACGAACCCAGATTTATTTTTAAGCGATCTAAAATTTGAAGGAACTATTACAAAGGGATATCCAACAGCATAGTTTTTATAAAAGGAAAGGAATGTCCAGATGTGGATTCTGTAATTTCTGTAACAATGTCGAACAGGGGAGACATTCCTTGTTAGGGACAGGAAGTTTGTCATCAAGCATGTACTTAATTGTGAGAGCAAATCAGTTATATACATTGCTATGTGCAACTGCTGCTCTGGGTTCTACATCGGAAAAACCGACAGGAGACTGCGAGATAGGATGTATGAGCACTTGTATGCAATTAGGACATGTAAAGATGACAACGCACTGGCCAAACATATTGCATTGTTCCCAGGACATAGTTTTAGCTTTATGGCTATAGACCATGTACCCTTAAAAATCAGAGGGGGCCCTGTATCTTTAATACTAGAAAATTGTGAGCTGGATTGGCAGTTGCGCTTGGACGCTTTCTGTCTTCCTGGCCTTAACACTAACTGCAACATTGCCCCAGTTCTTAAATTAAAAAGTTATTTTAGGTAAAACCTACTGTTACTATATAGTTTTCTCTGACTTTAGGTCTGACCCGTATATCATGCAACACATATTGGATGATTTGGCAGTGTTGTGTGTTATCAGCACCTTGCACTAACACACTAGGTCTAGCTAGTTGACTTGACCGTCTACTATTCAGGGCTTGCTTAACCTAACAGTCAGGTTTATAACCTAGTCTTAGTGGTCTTAGTAGGAAGACACAATGGATTCTCACGTGCTGAATCTTCTAGGTCGCACGTGTTTTCCGCAGGGCAAAGGATACTTCTCCCTTTCCTTTTCTCCCCCCCCCCCTTCTTCTTTCTTTCTTTCTTCCTTAGTCCTGCATGGTTACAGCACAAATAGAATGTTTAATAAACTAAGCCTGAGCAAATATGAGTAGTATTTATCCCTTATACACACCTCATATAAGGCAAATTTGTTTTAATGTTTTAAGTGAGTATTAGAGTATATTTTTCGATAGATCTACTTACATATTTTGTATAGTAGTTTATTGTAAATAGTAATGACATCTGTTTTTTGTCATCCATATTATTGTTAAGTCGCTGAGATCTTTTTCATATAATTGAATCCATTTCTTATTGTTGTGTGCTACTTTTAAAAATGATTCTAAATGTGGGATGCCTTTAACTTTTTAGCACTTTGTATGTGTTTTTAAATACAACTGTTCGGTAACAGGAAACAGGAATATGTCATTTCCTGATGTAGTATTTTTAAAGTGAGTGTTTTTTGTCTAACTTGTTTCTCTGAAGAAGCTGCAGTGGTCTGTGGCGAAAACGCTCTTTTGGTTTGTTCAAAATAAAAGCGTTAAGAAGCTTTTTGACTCGGAGGCGTTTCTGTCTGCAAACAAGGTTCCTCATTGGGTACTTTTTAGAAATAGCAGAACTGTTTACATTTGGGCAGCAGGTTTGTGCCGCGTGGCTCGGGGCTTAAAAGGGGTGGAAATGGGAAGGGAAAAGGAAAAAAAAAGGGAAATGGCAGAATAAAACCAATCAAGTACAAATAACATAGCTGGCAGGTGGAATGTATCATAGTTAGCCAATTATACAGGCAGCATCTGCAGCGCAACAGTATAAACTGTGCAAACACCTTTAACTCTGGTTTTTCCCACAAACTCTGCACCATTGGTGTACACACTCGGGAGAATTTTAACTGACAAAATGTTAGGGGCTGCTGTTGCTTTGATACATCAGCATGTGCTAGAGGCTGAGGGTGGTGAATAGGATAATGCTGACAACTTCCCCAGACTGAGGAGAACGAGAAGAGTGTTCAGACCCAGGGTAACCTACCAGGGGCTACATGGGTCGGAGAAGGAGAGTGTTCAGACCCAGGGTAACCTACCAGGGGCTACATGATCTGGAGATAGTAGAGCTCTACAGGGTGGAGAGGGACATACTTCAGCAACTCATTGAGCTGTACCGGCCTCACCTCAGACCCACAGCCAACAGAGAGGAACCCATCCCAGTCGATACCAAGGTATGTGTATCCTTAAGAAAACTAGCTACAGGTACTTTCCAAAGACCTACTGGGGACATCATGGGGTCTCACAGACATCTGCATCCAGGGTACTCCACCAGTTCCTGGATGCCATGCTACCACATGCTGATGAGCACATTTACTTCCCCAGCACCTGTGAGGAGAGGACCAGCAATATGTGCCTCTTCCACCTTATAGCAGACTACCTGGAGGTACTGGGTGCCATAGACTGCACGCACATCCACATCAAAGCACCACCCAGTGAGCAGATTAAGGTCTACCTAAACTGCAATGGCTTTCACTCCATCAACTGCAGGTCATGTGCAATCTCCAGGGCATTATCATTAGTATGTGTGCTGGCAGCCATGGAAGCTATCATGACTCCCACATCTCATATTCCTCACAGCTGTATCAGGGATTTGCCAGGGGGGACATCCCGTATGGCCATCTGGTGAGGGATGCTGGCTATGCACTAGAGCTGTGGATGATGACACCCATTAGAAATGGACACACACCCACTCAGGAATGCCATAATGAGGCACACGCACAAACCAAAATCATTATAGAGCATGTGTTTGGGATGCTCAAGGGTTGGTTCCACTGCCTTGACATATCTGGTGGAGCCTTACAGTACTCTCCTGCCACATGTCCACACATGCTCATAGCATGTGACATGATACACAATATGGTCCTGCAGAAACAGCTGCAGAAGGAACAGCATGGGAAAGGGTCACACAGCCCACCACCACCATTGCCAAGGTCCCCACAGGCACAGAGGGACTCAGAGGAGGAACTCCATGAGCTGGCTCCTGTAGGCAGATGGAGCCATGCCCAGTATGTCCTGGCCTTTGCAAAGAGGCAATGTATAGCACACACACTGTAGGGACCCAGGGACTAACACCTCTCTCAGACTCACACACACAGTAAAATGGATGACACACACATCACACTACCTGTAACTTACCATGTATAGGCAGTGTACTGTGTGCATCTGACATAATCAGCCCTCAAGCATCATCCTCATAACTGCCACAGGCACAAAGTAAGTCAGTCTTCTTAACAATAAATGAATGGATTAGTATGTTTTGTTAACATATATATGGTATCGCTGCATGCATGGAAGGGAATGGGATGGCTTACTGGGATAGTAGCAGACAACTGACAGCTATGTGGAACACCAGGAAATGTTTGCCCAATACTGACTTCCCCACACTATGCAGTAGCTCACAAGGTGACAAATCCCACTGCAGTATATGTGGGGGGGCCAACTAACTGGGGGGGTCATAGGTCACAGGCATGGATGTCAGTGTGGGGGTACCATACTCTCCCCTCAGCCTGACCCAGCAAATCAGCTGTAGAAAACCATAAAGAAATGTCTGGCAAAGGCACAGTGATAGCACAGCAGGTCTTGCAGTTGCAGTAAGACTCTGAAGGGTAAGAAGTCTGAAACTCAAATGTATGCCATTACAATCTGACCTGTGGTCCTTAGTGATATGCCTCTAGTCTCCAAGACAGGGCACAATACTATGCCAAATGGAACAAAAATGTAAAGCAAATAGCAGCACAGTCTGTGCAAATGTGTACAGTTGACAGGTGTGCCCCCCCCCACACCCATATTCCCATAGAAATGCAGTAACATGTATGTTAGCAGGGAAATAGCAGTGCACACATTGCCAGGGCTATCCTAATCAACATAACTTGTTGCATGTCCATAATATACAGGGGTCAATGAGCTTTGTATATGTGTGGTTAATACTGTCAGGATGTGGCCAGCACTTACTCCTGGCTGTCATGTCGCAGTGGCCTAGGTACAGTGCTGTATTTGACAGGGCCATGTTCCAAGACCTGCAGTGCCAACTATTCTGCATGTCAGCTACATCTATGGTAGGAGTTGTACACACTGTCCAGATGTCAATATCTGTTAATGCAGGAAAGCTGTACAGGGCATGGACAGGGGGGGCACTCATTTGGACATTTCACAGCTTGGAATAACCTACACAGTGCCTGCCATACCTCTCAACTGTACATACCTATTGCAGAATGTCCAGAGGTTTGCATCATAATTGTGCTCTGTATAAAACAAAATAGTGGTTATCTGGCAATTCATTTGCAAATCATGTAAATCTAAGGTCAGAAAATAATAACAGATAGTAGTGTCAGACTTCATACAATATAGAAACATGCATGCTAATGAAAAACCTGTTATTGAATCACCTTTCTAGGTTTGTAAGGCCAATAGTTAAAAATGGTCCCTATATTTAGGTCTCTGTCCCCCAATTACTTATGTCTTTGTCCAGATGCCTGGCTCTCAGAAGCTGAGAGGTATGGTGCCTAGTAGGACAGCAGGTACCTAAAGGTCAGTGTACTATCAGTGTATAAAAGGCTGCAAAATCTCAATGGCCAACAGCCATACCCCTGGAATGACACAGGTTGTCACAGAAGGAGCACAGGTATGCCTTGTATATCTATTCTGCTTGTCCTAACATCTCATTTGCCTGCTAACTGTTTACAAAACAGGAAAGGGTCATGTCAAAACAGCAATGGCAGACTTTAGGGAAGCAGATGTCAAACCCATAAGAACAAACAAGCAATTACCAAACCGGTCTCCCAACTGTCTATGTTTGGCAGAACATTATTAACACCCTGTCCCCATGTGTGGGTCTTTGTCTGACTATCATATTTGGGCCTGTCCAGATGTCAGTCTGTGATGGTATGACAGCTAGGCCTACATGTAGCCTCAGAACACCATATATTAACACAAACCATCTAAGGACCACAGCAAATGGGGTGGTACAATGATGGACAACCTGCTAAATAGGTACACTCAGAGGTGTGAAGTCCACAACCGTGTATGTGATGTAACAGCATATACCCCACCCACATAAAAATTACAAATGTATAACAGCAGCCACTGTGGCCAATGCCTGTGACTGGACTACAAAAGGACAAAGAAACACACATAAGGGGAAGGGGAACCACTGGCCAGACAAATGGAGAATGTGCACACCAGAACAGATTGTGCAGTAACATAGGTGCCATGCAGTGTGAGGAGTCAGTAAACATCACACACAAATACACAACACACACCCATGTAAGTGGTGGTCCACAACAAAACAAAACCCAAATAATGGACACCTCAGAGACAAAATCACATAAGAACTCCACAAACGTACACACCACAGACCATGTAGACTACACACACCAGGGTCTTGCAAACCTGAAGGCCTTACCACAAACCCCAAAATCCTACCCTACACAGGCTAACAACACTGTCCCTCTACCCCATTCCATACAGACTCTGCTGAGGTGACCCCTGTCTGGCATACAAAGCAATCCAGACCCTGCCTTAATGAGACTGTTGCACATCTGGAACTCAAGGTCCACTCCATCAACCTGTAGGTGCTGCATTAACCTGGGCTGTGATATCAGTACGGCTTGTTGGCGTGACAGATACATGCACCACATACTCCCTCATTTATGGAATACACTCCATGTCAACAGCAAGCCAAGTGCCTCAATACCCTCCCTGTATAAGTGCACGGGAAACACAAAATACAGTCCTGTGATCCTACCTGTGTCCCTGCTAAACAGAGACTCTGTGTGCTGACATGTTGTAACATAGGCTACACTCTCGTCTGCATGGGTTATAAGGGCTCCAGGGCCAATACCCTACTAACGTCATAGTAACCTATCAACCTATACACAACTGCCTGTCAGTGGTTCACCACATTACTCTGTACTCCTCTGCCATTGACACACCTGGACCTGACAGTGCTATGTGGAATATACTACACATATAATGGTCATTTCTGCACAGTATTTTATTTTATTTTTTATTTTATTTTACATTTGTTTACCAGGATAATCTGACTGGACACAGGTCCGTTTACAGTGGAGGCCCAGGGAGAAAAGCTCCGTACAATTAGCACGAATAGGAAAACACTTATATTACAAGTCACACATAAAATATAATAGCTGTAAGGCACTTTTACACAGACAACAGCAAATCTTAATTAACTCGTATAGAAGATTACATTTAGAAGATTGCAGTAGGGATTCTTGAGTTTGTAGCAGAACAACAGAAATCTGTAAGAGTAGCTAGTTATTCGTTGTTACAAGGTAGGGGTTTTGTTTGATGCATGGGCATAGCCAAGAATTCTTTAGGTGTGCATTTGAAGGAGCAGAGGTCAGCAGAGTGGGAAGGTTGTTCCAGTTTCTAGCTATGTTGTGGGAGAACAGAGCTTTCCCTGCAGAGGTATTGGCTTTAGAGATATAGATAAGAGATTTTTCAGAAGAGTGGAGGGGACGATTTGATATGTACTGGGTTAGGAGTTGTTTTAGGGATGGGATTTTGTCAGGATAATTCACGATATTGTAGGCAAGTATTAATTGGTGATAGTTAAGTAGTTGAGGGAGTATGTAAGGGCAATATTTACAACACAGTAGAATGCATTCTCTACCCACACCATTACCTCCCAACCTCTGACAGCAAGACATCTGGACAAGGTCATAAATAAAAGTAGGACAAAGGCACAATGATAGGCATGTGTTGTAAATATTGCCCTTACATACTGAGAAAGTTGGTAGAATAATGGATTTTGCATTAGCAGGAATTGTCTGAAGGTTATGAAGTCTGAAACACTAATGTCTGTCAGTATTTTGTAACATCACTCTTCAATTATATGCAAGTAACTTGCCATAAAAACACATATTTATGTAGACTGAACAAAACTGCTAGACAAACACCTGGACAATCTGCCAAAAAATGTACAGTTTAGAGGTATGGCCACACCAGGATATGACTTTTGAGATAAGAAGAATACCACACAAGCAGGAGATCCCCAGGCAGTATATCACAAAGTTGCTGGCCTTTTACAGAGCTTCATCAGTCAACTGGCAGTACCCGCACCTCTCAACTGTCCTTTTTGGGAAATAATGTATATAGTTGGGCTCTTAATATTGGACTATGCATCATACATCTTGTATTCCTCTGGTAAAGCACTGTGATGATCTGAGGATGTCTGTCAGTAGGTAATGACACAATACTTTGCAGTGCCAGACTTCAGATATGTCAGAAAATGTCTGCTAGAACAAACCCAGTACCTTAGGAAAGTCCTGTTTACTTTTGAGGGGTATGTTTGTAGCACACAAAACCCCAGACTGAAGTACAACTATCTCTGGAATGGAGTCCTACTGTCAGTATAGAAGGTAATACTGGGCATGCTCCTACACTTAGGGAATCACAGGCCATGTTGGAACCTACATTGGACTATATAACTGTATCATGTTATATGTCTTTGTATACAGACAGCTAGGTACACCTTAACTGTCTCTACACACACCCATCAGACAGGATTACCCTCAGCTAGCTGTAGGTGGCCCATATGTGATATATCTGCATCTATTGCATGTGATACACAGACATATATATGGGCAACAGATAATATGTCAAGCATGCACACATAGACGTGGGGAAAAGAAAGACAGACAGTGATAGACAGAGAGAGAGAGAGAGAGAGAGAGACACAGGGGTACAAACAGAGAGTCAGTCATATATCCAGATACCCTGAATGCCATGCAGTGATGTCCTGCTGTGGACAGTGGCATACCAGTCATAACTAGTCACATGTGCCAGTATGAAGGCGAGCTCCATTGTGCAATAGTACTGAGGTAAGGGTTATAATATCACATCACCTGCATGTGTGCATGTGTGTGTGTGTGTGTGTGTGTGTGTGTGTGTGTGTGTGTGTGTGTGTGTGTGTGTGTGTGTGTGTGTGTGTGCGTGTGTTTGTAGGTGAAACAGTTTTAGGCCATTCCCACACAGTACACTTCCCAGTGCCCCACTTTAGCAGTCTTGCTGATGTCAGCCCCCTTAGAAGTACCTCTGCACAGCCCCAGCCATATAAGCTCCATGGTGTGTGCAATAAATATATAACAGTATAATACAAATAACTAAGTTGGTAGGGATTCCATTCCCAGTTCTGGCAAATGTGTGTGTGTATAAGTGTGTATGTTTATAGGATGAAGTATTTTGAGGACATTTTCACCCACAACACTTCCCTGTGCCCTACTTTAGTAGTCCTGCTGATATAATTACCCTTATAAGTACCTTTGCACAGCCCCAAACCTATAAGCTCCAAGGCATAACTAGATAGGTAGGGGTTCTATTCCCAGTTCTGTGTGTGTGTGTGTGTGTGTGTGTGTGTGTGTGTGTGTGTGTGTGTGTGTGTGTGTGTGTGTGTGTGTGTGTGTGTGTATATATATATATATATATATATATATATATATATATATATACGTGTATGCTTGTAGACTGAAGTATTTTGAGGACTTCCCTACCCACAACACTTCCCAGTGCTTTACTTTAGCAGTCCTGCTGAAGTCAGTCACCTTAGAAGTACCTTTGTGCACCTGTCAGCCCTATAAGCTCTGTAGTATGTGCAATAACTGTGTAACACTGTAGCACAAATAATTAGACAGACAGGAGTTCTATTCTCTGTTCTGGCAAATGTGTGTGTATGTTTGTAGGCTGAACTATTTTGAGGACTTTACCACCCACACTTCACTGTGCCCTACTTAACAGTTCTGCTGGTGTCATTCCCCTTAGAAGTACCTTTGCGCAGCCCCAGCCCTATACGATCCATGCCACATGCCATAACTGTGTAACAGTACAGTACAATTAACTAGACAGGCAGGGGTTCAATTCCCAGTTCTAGCAAATGTGTGTATGTAAGTGTGTACCTTTGTAGGCTGAAGTATTTTGAGGACTGCCCACCCACAACACTTCTCAGTGCCCTACTTTAGCAGTCCTGCTGATATCAGTCACCTTAGAAGTACCATTGTGCACTTGTTAGCCCTATAAGCTCTGTAGTGCATGCAATAACTGTGTAACACTACAGTACAAATAACTAGATAGGCAGGGGTTCTCTTGCCAGTTCTGGCAAATGTGTGTGTGTGTAAGTGTGTATGTTTGTAGGCCGATGTATTTTCAGGACTTTCCCACCCAGTATACATCCCATTGCCATATGTTAGCAGTCCTGCTGATGTCATTCACCTTAGAAGCACCTTTGTGCACATGTCAGCCCTATACGCTCTGTAGTGTGTGTGCTAGCTGTGTAACGCTATAGTACAAATAGCTGGATAAGTAGGGGTTCCAATCTTAGTCCTGGCTAATGTAAGTATTAATGTGTAGGAGAAACAGTTTTAGGCCAATCCCACCCAGTACACTTCCCAGTGCCCTACTTTAGCAGTCCTGCTGATGTCAATCCCCTTAGATGCACCCTATAAGCTCTATGGCACATGTAATAACTAAGCAACAGTATAGTACAGATAACTAGATAGGCAGGGGTTCTACACTCACTTGTGGCAAATGTGTGTGTGTGTATGTTTGTAGGGTAATGTCTTTTGATGCCCTTCCTATCCAGTACATTTCCCATTTCCATACTTTCTAAGGGCTCTTGATGTAACTCACCTTAGACATACCTTGTGACACTGCTAAATCCTATAAGCTCTGTGGTGCATGTAATAACTGCCTAACACTGTAGTACACATAGCTAGAAAGGTAGGGGTTCTAAACTCAGTACTGGCAACTGTGATACTGTGTGTGTGTGTGTGTGTGTGTGTGTGTGTGTGTGTGTGTGTGTGTGTGTGTGTGTGTGTGAGAGAGAGAGAGAGAGAGAGAGAGAGAGAGAGAATCACATCATCCCTGTGTGTATGGGTGAAAATCCTATACTCTGGGGGTGTGGGTTTTACCATTTTGAGGCATGTACCATCTAGTACACGTCCCACTGTCCTACTTTACAATACCTGCTGATGTCATTCACATTAGATGTACCTGTATACACTTGTCACCCCTCTAAGTTCTGTCGCATGTGCAATAACAGTACAATACTATAGTGGAAATAATTAAATAAGTAGGGATTCTAATCTCAATACTGACAACTCTAGTAGTTTGTGTGAAGCATATCCCCTGTGGCTGTTGTGTGTGCAGGTTATATCATTTTAGGACCTGTTTACTCCCTACCCATGACATTAATTTAAGGAGCCTGTTAATGGCATCTGCCTCACATGCACCATGTAATACTTTACAGCCCATACCAGCCATCTGTACAGATGTACATGGAATATACACGTTTGAAACCCATAAGTGGTCTGTGTCACCTAACAATGAGCATTCCTGTGATATCATTGCCAAATATGTCACAGTTACTGTAGTGACACACATGCCAGCATTAGACATTGTACCTGACTGACACAGCATGCTGATACAAAGTCTGTCACTCTATCAATTGTGCAGGTTTGAAGGAGCATTAGATGAGTCCAATCGATATGTCTGGTGGGTTATCCTACCATCCATGAAAACATTTGTAAGATTACCTGTTGTAAACGGTTGCATGTTAGGTCCCAGGCATATAATCTATGTGGAACATTAATGTGTAAGCAGCACTATAGTACATACAAGTGGATATGTAGGGTTACTAATATGTTTATTGGCAACTGTGTATGTGCTTCTGTATGCACAGCCCCTGTGGCTGTCGTTAGTGTGTGGATGTGATGTCTATATCATTTTGTGTGCCTCTTCCACTCTGTGAACTCCCCCATTGCCAACCTAGCTATCAGCCCATACAGATGTCATCCACTGTAGAAGCACATTTACACAGTTTCTAACACCAAGCCACTGTGGTGAATGCAATGTTCGTATCACTGTGTATTGTACATTAATAGATGGGTAGGTCATCTACTCTGATAAGTGTCACCTCCGTGTGCATGTGTGTTTCAATGCATGTCCCCATGCAGCGGTGCGCATGTTTGTGTGTGTGTGTGTGTGTGTGTGTGTGTGTGTGTGTGTGTGTGTGTGTGTGTGTGTGTGCGTGTGCGCGTGTGCGTGTGTGTGTGCGTGTGTGCGTGTGTGTGTGTGTGTTTGTGTGTGTGTGTGTGTGTGTGCGTGTGTCTGTGTCTCAGATGGTTGTAACATGTTAAGGGTCTCTGAACCCACCATTGGCAATCCTAACAGCCCCTGCGATTGTCATTCACTTCAATAATAGTGGCAGACGCATCCACACTACATTACCGCTGTGCAATCTGTGTTATGTATCTAGTGCTATTATTCATAAGACTGTGCAGGTAGGGGCTGTGCTCAGCCCTTCATCAGCTGCCCCACGTACAGGACTATGACTCTGTGTGTACTACCAGTATGAGAGGACAGACATATGAGATAGCAGATACACATGCTGGTGATTGCCAGGTTAGACTAACACAGGCTGACCTGTGTCAGGAGTACATACCCCAAACCTATCATACACAGTACCAGATATACCCTCATCTACTGCATGACGGTCGAGTGGATGTGACAGAAATGGCAGGGGCAACAGGTGTTGATAGCTGAATTTGTTGCAGTTAAAGTAATTGCTAAGCTTGTGAGGGACATAGTGCCAGTACTCAATTAACCTCCTCTGTATGTGGTAGCCTACAGTCCTATAGAGTACCCAGATGACATGTATGAAGGCTAGGTGGCCATGTCAAGGGTATGTATGCAAGGTCACACTGTCTGCCACAATTGCCCCAAACACACTGTTGCATGTAAACACACTTGGTAAATGTACATATACAGCTGTACCTTGGCTATGAAAAGGTCAGTGTGTTTCCACTCCATCTTACTTATCATTGCTACTGTCAGCAAGCTCACAGCCTGCAGACACACAGACACCTGAAACACAACTAGAATACACTACGTAACACCACAGTCAGCAGTACTAACAGCAATAGTGCATTATGGCTAACAAGGTATGTACACCTCAATGTGTACCCATGACTACTGCCAGCAGACAGCATCTTATACAGCATACTCTGCAGCATTATGCTTGCTGATACACACACACACACACACACACACACACACACACACAAACACACACCCACACCCATATACATACACACACACACATGCACACACACACACACACACACACACACACACACACACACACACTCACACACACACACACACACACACACACACACACACACACACACACACACACACACACACACACACACACACACACACAAACACACACACACAAACACACATACCACACTCCTGGTACAGTCTGGCACAGCTGTGACACCTATTGGCCCTTCAGGGCAGACCTTACGGTAGTTCTGCCTGCTGCAATCCATCTCTTTCACTGCTACTGTAAGAGCCACAACAAAGGGTAACAAATCCTATTGTGTGATGGGCCTAGTAGCAGAATGGTAATTGTGGCCGAAACCCAGGCTATTGGAGTGAGCTATACAGTGTCACCAAGTGCATATGCATGTACTGTAAGAGCTGACTTACTGCTATACACACCACACACACTGACAAAGTGTAACGATATGTGATGATAACTGATGAAGGAACAGGACTATTCACTATCACTGCAGTACCTACACAGTTCAGACTCACAAGGATTCATTTCAGACAACATTGCAGAACAGTGTGCAATACATACAGGAAACATGTAAAGTATTAGGTGCGTAGCCTCATAAGATGGTACCAGACTATTGGCCCTGATGCTGTCATAAGCCTGGCCCAGACTTTCGCCCATGTCCCTTTAAAGCGAGCACCTTTTTCCCCCTGTCCAGCATGTGCTCCCAGGGGTGTCTCCTCCACTTCCCATGCAGTCATACAGCTGCTTCTTCAAGACGGCTATACATGTACTCTGCTAGACATGGGGAGGGAGTGTATTTTACAGGCAGTGTATTGTGTGGAACACCACACTATCCTGGCAACAAGTACTATATATGTCACAGACCAGGTGAGGACCTTGCTTGCATGATGCATCAGTGGGGTCTGTCTTACAAATATGCATAAATACCATCAGGGCTGACTTGGAAATGGCCTTGTATGCCAGACACAGGTCCCCTATGATCAGTCTGTATGAGACTGATTACAGGGATAGGGCTTTCAGTCTACCTGGATAGGATAGGTGTTGCAGACCCTGTATTTGCCTGGTCAGGAATTTCTGTGGTCTCTGCAGCTGCTGATGCAAGGTACATGCCAAAGGAGCCATTGCACTTGGTAATGTGTCTGATAAGGGTGGAGTACAGGGATGTTGTGGCCTCCTGGTTCCTGGACGACATACCTGTATTTGTGAGGTGGGACATGTAGACAGCCTTCTGTACAGTGGTGCCCACACAGTGGAAAACTGTCAGGTTACTACCAACCTTGGTGCACAAGTCGCCTCACACCTGATTGCATGCTCAGTGCATTATTACTGTCATAATTAGTGTAGATGACATCTGCCACAGCAGGGAGAATGATGCATCTCCTGGCATTCAGTTTGTGGCAATGCTTCTTGTACCAATCACTGATTGGGTGAGAGCCACTTGGGTGATGCTCACATCAGTAGGGGAATGTAAGACAGTGGCCAGCTTGCAAGCATCTGTAAACCTGGTCAGCCACAGACCACAGCATTTGTCCTGTATTTCAGATACATATATCTCAGACAGTAGAGGCCCCCAGACTGATCTTTGGGATACACCACTTTGGAAGACTCTACTACTAGATTCCACTACTTGAGTGGGTGCTATCATTGAGCCAGTAAGCTACCCATGTGATAACATACAGGTTGATGCCTAGCTGTGTAAGCATATGTATCCTGGCTTCCTTTGGCTAGGTGAAGGTAGGCATTGTGTTTGTTGATCACTTCAGAGAAGTCGACCAGGTTTAACAGGCCTGATCTTCCTTTGACAATACCACACTGTGTAGGCTCAGGCATTTTGAGGTTGCCGATGTCCCTGTTCATAATGTCCTTGATAGTACCTTCCATGCCCTTGCAGAGCAGGCTAGTTAGGCTGATGTGCATATGATTGGCTGGGTTGGTGGATTGCTTTGCCTTTGTGTATAGGGATGACAGTGGCTGTCCACTGTGCAGATGGGATGAAACCAGTGGTCAGGCTTTGATAGTGGATTTGAGAGCTCATGCCTGAGTTCATGTAGGATGCAGCCAGGGATGGTATCAGGCCTATGGAGACTTCTGTATGTTGCCTTTGAGAAGGCATTATTAACCTGCTTTCTGATGATGAGGGGAGGGGGGCAGGTGCTGTGCATGTGCATGTGTACTGATGGGGGGATGGGGGTGATGTTTACACTTCACCTGTCTGTAGCAGGTTGCATATATCTATGCCGTATGTGGTGTTATTGAACACCACTACAGAGCAGATTTGTATGTTGCCTCTGGGATCGCAGACATATGTGTGCAAGGCCTAGTGGCTGGCCTTGGTGGATGTGTCCAATTTGCACTCAAAGACAGCCTTAGGGTAATTCACTTGTGACCTTATTTGCTTGTGCAGACCAAGGAGACATTGCTTCCAGTAAGGCACCTGTTCCTTCTTGGCCCTGTCCAGCAATTATTTCCACCTATTATGGTATTTGTGTATTGCTGCTGTCCAACATGGATATTTACCCTACCTTGAGGGAGATGATGTTGTCCTGTCAGGTATTGCTGAGTCCATACATCTATGTAGGTGTTCACATAGTATTGTGGTGTGGGCTTGGATACTATTGCTAGTTTCAACTGAAGGGACATTGGCTGTAAATCTACTTCTACCTGCTCTGAGGAGAGATATAGTCATTTATGTAAAGTTAATTTTGTTTGACCCTGACAAGAGGGGGTGGGCAGGGGAGATGGTGACCTGAAAAGTGATGGTTATGTGGTCAGATCTTACCAAGAAGGATGACACTGCAGAAGTGCTACAGTGGCTACTCATGTTGCTTAGGACCAGGTACAGGATATTTCCACCTGTCGTAGGAGTGTTGACCATCTGATCCACTGCACTGCCATTGACAAAGCCGAGGAATCCCTGTGCATTCATGTTCAGGTGGCATAGGTCAGGTACACCATGGTTGGGTAGTTGAAGTTACTCAGGAGAAGGGTAGATGATTGAATCCTGACAGATTCCAGCAAGTTCCAATAGGTGTGGTGGGTGTCTATAGTCATGGTTGGAGGCCTGTAGCTAGTTATGATATGAGTAGGTGTTTTGTCAACTGTTAACTGCACTCGGGATGCTTCATACTGTTCGGCCAGCCCGGAGGTGTGTATGTGTATGATAATGTTTAAAATTCTACCTCCTGTGGCTTTGCAGTCCTCCATTTGGGGTCTAAACATATGATGGGATGATTAACTTGGCAAGGTTAGTGTGCTCTCCACAGCTGCAAAGCAGGTGTCAGTGACTGCACAAATGTCATCATCCTACAGGACAACGTATACTTGCACTGACAAGGGGTTTCATGCTAAAACACCTAGTTCCTGTTAGAAGAATACATATGCACAAAGGCACACATCATTGGTGGGCAAAGGCTGGAAAATAGTGTCACTTTATGAATCTAGCCGAAACACACTTAGTTGCCAGCAAAGACGGTGTCGCATTCACAGGTCTACTCTGCAGGATGTGACATCTGACAATCAACTATATGTTATTATGTTATGACATCAGTCTTTAATGGGTTGCCAGTGATGTGCCAGACAATACACAACTGTATGAAACACTGACTACAAATATAAGGCAGACATGTGGTCAGTCTGCAAAACTCTGGACAGTTGACAGGTATGGGCTCAGTATATAACATACAGTTCAACACACACTTCTGTGCCTGTTGTGTACTATGCACATACACTATATACGTCTCTTACATTTGTAAGACAAGCATATGTATCATAGTAGCATTTACAGATGAGATATGACTTTTTACAACATCCCAGGTAGCTGGCCTAGCAGTGTCACACTCAGTATTGGACAACAGACACTCCAGTAGTAGTCATGCATGAGCTAAGTTTTGCTGGGGTGACTCAGGGGCCAGAGATGTGATCCATGTCACTGCAGACAGGGCATGTAGGAATGGCCATAGATGCCAGACAGTTGCAAGTGAGTCCAGCAGGTCTTGTTGCATCCTAGTGTTTAAATTCCTATTACAAATTATTGCATACCTCCTTCTGCATTCCATTATAAACTTACATGATTGACATACCTGTTATAGTGCTGAAGAGTTTCCGCAGAATAATGTCGATGGTTAGGTTTGTGTAGTCGCAGTCTGTCTTTGTATGGATGAGTTCAGATCTGTGTTGCATAGGCAGCAGCTTGCCTTTTGTAGGTAATGCTCATGACCAGGTGATAGCCTGTGCAGCAATTGGTGTCTCCCACTTGCTACTTGCATCCAGAGCAGCTGCGTTGTCTTTCCATTAGTCAATGCCATAGCAACATAGCACTTTAATTGTCCTTCATGTGGGCTTTACCCCTTTTCCTTGCCTGTGTGGAGGACATTATGGAGATGTGAGGGCTACAGCTTCACAGACAGTACGTGGAAATACCTCTCAGGACAAGACATATGGAGACAGCCTGACAACATGGGGGACAAAGCTCCAGAATTGGGTACAGATTGTTAGTAAGTATTGCTGCTATACACATAGAGGATTGCTGGATTAACAGGATTTGCCTGGACATGCATTATTCTGCGTGACTTGACGTCTGACAATGATATGTCTCTGACATACCTCTCAACTGTCCAGATGTCCACAGACTGCCCAGAGGTTTGCCTGTTATGTTTGGTCTGTTCCTCAGACAATTTTTGTTTTTGAGAAATCAATAGGATAATGTGAGGATTGTAGTAAATGTTGACATCCATTAGTGTTTCAGACATCATATCCTTCAGGGATGTTATGTTACAACAAACCCTGTTACCTCAGCAACTGTTCCAGTTTGTAACACCATTATGTGAGATATGTCCCTCTTTTCGGAACCCTGTCACCCAAGAATGTCATGCTTTGTTCAGATGTCTTGCAGTAAGAGGTTCAGAGGTATAGTATATCATTATTTAGTGACTGTACTCCTGATATCATCCCAGTGACTTAGCAGACTCCTGGAAGTGGTATGCAGCAGTGGCCATAAATATGGTCCCACACCCTGGACATTCATTGGAAATCTGTACAGTTGAGAGTTATGTATGTCTGGCCATTGTTAACAGACTGCCAAGATTGTCTAGCAGTGTTGTGTGTAAATGTTTGTTGGGCTGTCAGTCTCAAAGATCCTTTTCTATCTGACTGTGCATGCTCCTACAGTTGCTGGTGGTCTATCAGGTGTATATGTTTAAAGGGGCAGACTGAGAAATGTCCTGTAACACCTCAGGATTCCCAGTTATTTGTGAGTTGGGTGAGTATATGTCGGTGTAGTGTGTGACTGGCAATCAGGATATGTTTGTTCAAACAGTAGTTCTACTCTAGAGTTTATTTGGGGTATTGGTAATGTTGCTGTGAGTGTGGTGCAAATGGTTGTGGTTGGACAATTTCTCACCAATGCCTGCTTTTCCCTACATTTCCATCCCTGAAGTGCATGATATATTTGGAGATACATGGGTAAGTCCCCAGAGCTGATTTGGGGTAGTGTCATGTTGGTCTTCCTGTGGTTCAGAAGGTGCTGGGTGAAATGGTTGGCAGCTCTCATTGTTTATTCTCTTCTGTTACATGACTGCAGTCATACCTCTCCACTGTCCAGAAGTCTAGACACTGTCCAGATGCGTGGCTCATATGTTTGGTCTGTTCCCCATAACAGTTGTGGGTTTCTGACAAATTACTGGGATGATGTGAGCATTAACATCAGGAAACTATGACAATCATTTGTGTTTCAGACCTGGAATCTATCAGCAGAATATGTTAAATCAGACCATGCTACTCCACCAGACTTCTACCAGTATAACAGCCATATTTCAAAGCTGTCACTATTGTTTGCCCTTTACCCCCTCCCCCACTTTATCAGGCTTTTTGGAGATGTCTTGCAGTAAGAGGTTGTTTATATATATATATATATATATATATATATATATATATATATATATATATATATATATATATATATATATATGTATAGTCTATATTATAACAATGAATGATCAGATAACCGAATGTTGTTATCTCGACTCTTAAATCTCGAATACTCAAAACAGCGAACAACCAGAACAGCAATTTTTTTCCCCAGGGAAAAAAATCGTTGTTCACAAGCACTAAACACTAAATATATGCATATATATATATATATATATATATATATATATATATATATATATATATATATATATATATATATATATACACACACACACACCCCTGTTAAAATGCCAAGTTTTTGTGATATAAAAAATGAGACCACAATAAATCATTTCAAAACTTTTCCCACCTTTAATGTGACCTATAACCTGTACAATTCAATTGAAAAACAAACAAATCTGTTAGGGGAAAAATATAAAAAGTAAAAAATGTACAATACGCTGGTTGCATAATTGTGCACACCCTTAAACTAATACTTTATTGAAGCATCTTTTTTATTTAATTACAGCATTCAGTCTTTTTAGGTAGGAGTCTATCAGCATGGCACATCTTGACCTGGCAATATTTGCCCACTCTTCCTTGCAAAAGCATTACAAATCTGTCTGATTGCAAGGGCATCTCTTGTGCACATCCCTCTTCAGGTCGCTACAGAGATTTTCTATTGGATTTAGGTCTGGGCTGTGGCTGGGCCATTCAAAAACTTTAGTTTTCTGCTGGTGAAGCCATTCTTTTGTTGCTTTGGATGTATCCTTGGGGTCATTGTCGTGTAGAAAGGTGAAATTCCTCTTCATCTTTAGCTTTCTAGCAGGCGCCTGAAGGTTTTAGCCCAGAAGTGACTGGTATTTGAACTATTCATAATTCCCTCCACATTGACTAAAGTCCCAGTTCCCACTGAAGAAAAGCAACTCCAAAGCATGATACTGCCACCACCATGCTTCACCATTGGGATGGTGTTGTTTGGTGATTTGAAGTGTTGTTTTTCTGCCAAATGTACCTTTTGGAATTGTGGCCAAAACGTTCAACCTTGGTCTCATCAGATCATAACACATTTTACCACATGCTTTTGGGAAACTTGATGTATTGTTTTGCAAATTTTAGCTGGGCCTGGATGTTTTCCTGTGTAAGAAAAGGCTTCCGTCTTGCAAACCTACCCCATAGCCCAGACATATGGATAATATGGGAGATTGTTGCCACATGTAGTGCACAATCAGTACTTGCCAGAAATTTCTGCAGCTCCTTCAGTATTGCTGTAGGTCTCTTGGCAGCCTCCCCGACCAGTTTTTGCCTTGTCATTTCATCAATTTTGGAGGGATGTCCAGTTCATTGCAACGTCACTGTTGTCCCATATTTTGTCCACTTTTTGATGTCTGTATTCATTATCTTGCATGGTATATCCAGTGCTGTGGAAATTTTGTTGTACCCTTCTCCTGACTGATACCTTTCAACAATGAGATCCCTTTGATGCTTTGTAAGCTGTCTGTGAACCATGGCTTTTGCTAATAGTAGGCAACTTAGTAAAGGTCAGGAAAATCCTACTAGGACAGATGAACGTTATTTGGGGTTAATCAGAGTCTCTTTAATTGATGGCAGGTGTGTACCCAAGAAGACTGAATGCTGTAATTAAATGAAAAGGTGGTTCAACAAAGTATTATTTTAAGGGTGTGCACACACAACAAAGTATTAGTTTAAGGGTGTGCACACTTATGCAACCAACACAGTGTACATTTTGTTATTGTTTATATTTTTCCCCTAACAGATCTGTTTGTTTTTCAATTGAATTGTACAGGTTATAGGTCACATTAAACGTGGGAAAAGTTTTTAAATGATTTATTGTGGTCTCATGTTTTTATATCACAAAAGCCTGGCATTTTAACAGGGGTGTGTAAACTTTTTATATCCACTGTACACACATATATATATATATATATATATATATATATTGTATTTATACACACACACACACGCACACACACACACACACACAGATATCTATATATATATATATATATATATATATATATATATAGATTATGAAGAACCTCCAGCTGTACTCGGTTGCATACCACCTGCTCAGAGGTGATCTCTGCCTGACATATAAGGCCATGTCCAACCCAGAATTGATGGACATGCTCCGCCTAAAAAAAATCTTATCCCCTCGAGCCACATGCTCTAGGGATCTAAACCTCACCACAACAATAAATAGGATGTGCTGGAGGGATAGATTCCTGTCCCAGAGACTTCCCATGCTTTGGAACAAGATTCCAATCTACATTCGGCAGAGCTCCTCGCTAGCACTCTTCAAGAGAAACCTTGACGAGTGGATGGGAAGCAGAACGTTTACCCTGGGGATTACTTCAGTGGCTCTGCTGGACAGAGGCACAGGAAACTAATCTAAGGGGGTGGCGAAAGCCAACACATTCTGGCTAGGTTTATAAATGCCTTCGGGCAGATAGCCTAGTACCTACCTATGAACCTATATATATATATATATATATATATATATATATATATATATATAAGTACTACAGATATATATTTTCCCTTATATTAAATGACTGTAGTACATGATATGTTTGTAAAAGCATTACAAATTCCTAAACCTCAGATGGTGTAGAGATATGTTGCTGCCATTGTAGTGTGGACTTGGTAGTGATGACTTTTTTTCACTTATGTTAAATGACCATAATGCAAGATATGTTTGTAAAAGCATTACAAGTCCTCACAGCTTAAATGGTGTAGTAGTATGTTCTTGTGATTGTAGTGTGCAGCGTCCTGGGTTCAAGACTTGGCAGTGCTGATTATTTTGTTGCTGGGCAGAACAAGGGCTGATGGAGACAGATTTATTAAAGCACCTTTGAACAGCTGAGAGTGGGTTTGATTGGTTTTTGGCAAAGCTAAGTGATGCTAACAGATGGTTAAGTCCTCTTAGCTTCGTTTAGCCAATTTGAGCAGTGCTTAAAGGTGTAATTGTTGAGCATTGTTTAACAGTGCACAAATCCACTTAGTTGAGCTGACTGCTGCTTAGCATTTACATCTAAGCAATGGTTAAACCAGCTAGGCATAGCTGAGCACTGCTAACCATTGCCCACTTTTAATTTTTTATTTATTTATTTTCTTTTTAAGTTTGATGACCGGGGAAGTCCACTGGGCCAAGAAGAGTCCATTTTCAATGGAAGCCCAGGGAGAAAAGCTCCACAATAATTGCAAGTTACATTTCACATGTTACAAAAGGGCATAGTTCATACAGTTAATTAAATATTTACAGATAAGTTCCATGATATTTGCAATTGGCTTGTCACAATGTTACAAAAATGAAAAGACATAATTCAAAACAGAAATTTCAACATTTACATAAAGTGAATATTTTTGTTATAAACACAATTGTACATTTAACATTTCAAAATATATAGCTACTAGCCATTAGTATGTTAGGAAAATATTATGCATGGAGAAGGTAATAGTATAATTGAGATTGGAGAGTATAGTACAATAGATATTAGAGATAAAATTAGTTTTTAGTAGGGTGGGATTGTTTTGAGTGGGATGAAGTAATAGTAAAGGTAATTCGATGAGTCAGTGCAAGGTAGAATGAGGGGGCGAGGGGTTTAAGTTGGACTGTGGCAAGGGCATTCCCATTTGGAAGAAAGATGATAGAGTAGCTGAGATTTGAAATTTGTATGGTTAGGTAGGTTGCATAGGTGTGTGGGGAGAGAGTTCCACTGTTTAGCTAAGGAGTGGGATAGCAGAAAATGGTCAGGAGGTCATGCAGGTTTGTGGACCTGAAGGAGATTTTGTTTTTTGGATCTGAGTGAGCTGTTGGGAATGTAAGATTTTAAGGAAGTAGCAAGAGCTGGGCAGTTGGCAGGTTTAAAGATGAGCTTGTGGGCAATGGTGAGTTGTAGGTAACTGAGGTAGTTGGGTAGTTCAAGCCAGTTGAGGGTGAAGAGGAAGTAGCAGTGGTGGGATGATTTTTTTGAATTGGTTGCAAATTTGGAGATCTTGGGGTAGCAGGATTCAAGTTTGGAACAAAGGCCAAGATGGAGATTGGTGAAAGGAGGGGCACCATACATAAGGGAGGGGAATAGGAAGGTGGATGCAAGTTTGATGGGTAGAGGAACTTAGGAAGTGGTTGTGCCTGTGGAGGAACCCTAACTTTTGGTGGGTTTTCTTGATTGCGGAGCAGATGTGGGTGTCAAATGTTAGTTCTTCATCAATACTGATGCCAAGAAGCTTGGTGTTAGGAACAATTTCAAGGAGGGTATTGTTTTGGCTCTGTATGGTGAATGTAGATTTGTCAATGGAGTTTTTGGTAGGGGAAAAAACATTAGTTTGTTTTTATTTGCATTTACTGACAGATGGTTAGACTGCATCCAGGTTTTTATTTTGTAGAAGGCTAGTTGGGTTTTTGCCAGGGGCTTGGAGGTGGAGAAGGCTGAGCAGATGATTGTTGAGTCATCTGCATATTGGATGGCAGATGAGTCTGGCATGGATTGGTGAAAGTTATTAATGAATAGGTTGAAGAGAAGAGGGCCAAGCACTGAACCTTGTGGGACACCTGTGGGTGTGGGAAGGAAGGGGCAGGTTGAAGTTTTCCATTGGACAGCTTGCTGGCAGTTGGACAAGTAGCTGGAAAACTAGGAGATGGTGGTCAGAGAGAGGTGTAGGTGGAGAGTTGGGATATAAGTAGGGTGTGTGATATGGTGTCAAAGGCCTTTGACAGATCTAGGAATAGTGTGGATATGAACCTGCCTGAGTCAAGTTTGAGGTTTATGGTTACAAGAAAGGAAAGAAAGGCAGTCATGGTGCTGTGGCCAGGGTGGAAACCATGATGGGTAGGGGAGAGGAGATTCTTTAATGTTAGGTGTGACATGAGTTGTGCTTGTATTGTTTTCTCTAGTATCTTAGAAAGAGGGGAAAGGATGGCAATATACCTGAAGTTGGTGGTATCAATATTTTTGCCACCTTTGTGGAGGGGGATGATGTAAGCATGGCAGCAGATAGAAGGGACATATGATTCTTGCATAGATCTATTTATAAGAATAGAGATGGGATACGCAATGCTGTCTGCAGTTTGTTTGTGGAAGGTGAGTGGAAGGTTGTCGGGTGCTTTGTGACAGGGTTTGAGTTTGAGGAGAAGTCATTTTATAGTGCTTGTGGGGATGGGCTTGAGGCAGAAGGATGTAGAGGAAGGTTGATGATTGGGGTGGTGGTTGGGGCAGGAGGGGTTGGTGGTGGAGGAGGGGGGTGAGAAGGAGGCTGACAGGTTATCTATGCAGTCTATGAAGAATGAGTTGAACTGGCTGGCTGTTTCAAGGTTGGAGAGTTTGGGGTCTGGGCAGGGGTTCTCCTTGTTGCCAGGATGCAGCATGGATGAGATGGAGTCCAAGAATTGTTGGTGATTTGTTGAGTGCAAGGACTGGAATTTGGAGTAGTGGGCTTTGCAGTCTTTAATTATTAGTTTTTTGCAAAGTTTCATAGCTGCTTATACTCTAGGAGGGTGTCAGGGTTTTTATGTTTTTGATATTGTTTCCATTTTTTGTCCCTTTGGTGCAAGGCTAGTTTAGTATCTTTATAGTTTAGTATCTTTTGACAACCATGGGCAGGGATTGGTTTTGATGCGTTTGGTTCGAGGGGGGGCTTGCTGATTGAGAAGGATTAGGAAGGAGTGGTTAAAGTAGGAAGCTGCATCATCAAGAGGAAGGGTTTTTAGAGACTAGTCAGTTTGCTTTAAGCATTCGAAGAAAGTTAAAGGGTTGAAAGAGGAGAGGTTGCAGATTTGGATGTAGTGGTTTTGTTTATGCAGTGGAGACGGTCGGTGAAGGCTGGTAGGTGATCACTGAGAGGATCAGGTAATGTTCCGGCTTTGGTGCTAAGGTTTGGGTGAGTTGTTAGGATCCAGTCAATGATGATACCAGAGGTAACATCTTTATTTGGTCTAGTTGGAGATTGTATTAATTGGGAGAAGTTGTACAGGTTGATCGTGTGAGATGGGGCTTCAGAGTTAATAGTATTCCAGTTGATGTTGGTATCACCGAGTATATAGGTTTCATTTTTTATATTGGAAGAGAACCAGGACAGGATGTTTTCAAGAGTTTTGATATTATCACCAGGGGGAATATAGAGGCAGCAATACATATGGACTTAAGGTTATTTATTTTTAGTAAACCTATTATAATTTCAGTGTTGGCAAAGGTTGGTATTTTGTTGGAGTAGGGAGTTATGGTATGGGAGGTGGGGTAGATTATTGCTATTCCACCTCCTTTTTTATGAGCACTGTCATTGTGAATGATTTGGAAACCTGGTGGTAGGATTTCACTATCTTTTATATAGGTTTTCAGCCAGGTTTCAGAAATGGTGGTAATGGGCTGGTTATGGCAGTCAGGCATGGAGGTTAAGGAGTTTGTTTTTTAGGCTTTGGGCTTTGTGCATTAAGAGTTGTAAGGTGAATGGACTTTGAGTTTGTGAGTTGAGTGGAGGGTTTGGTGAGATTGCTGTTAGGGATGAGTCTGGAGTTGGGATGGACGTCAGCTAGTGAGAGAGATGTGGTGGAGTAGAAGATTGAGGCAATGTGTTGGACAAGGGTAGCTTGGGTTGTGTGGGAGTAGTGATTTTCTGGCACCACATTTAAGAGGGGAGTAAAGGGGGGGTGGGTTGGGAGCAGTTTTGGTTTGACAAAATAGATTGGGTTAGAGGTAAAGAGCTCATGTGAGATGGATGAGTAGGATGGGAAGTGAGGTTGATGGTAAGATGTAGTGGAGTGTGTGTGAGAGTTATGACAAGGGTTGGGAAAAAAGTGTGAGATAGGAAGGAGAAAAGAGCGAGATTAGTAGGAAAAATTGGGCCATAGGGAAAGATGTTATGTAGAGCATCGTAGGAGGGGTGGATGTTTGGATTGATGTAGATCTACAGGTGGGTGGGGTTTGGCTTAGGTATATTGTGATTGGAGAGGTGTTGGGTGGGGAGGAGTCAGGGGGATGTATAAAAGTACAAGTAGTGGGGGTGGGTGAGATTTGGGGGCAGGACAGGTTACACCTTCCAGAAGGAGCAGCAGTCACCAAACAGAAAACAATCAGTGAGAAGGTTAGCAACAACAGAAATAGGGCAGCCAATCATTTTGGTTTGAATGTTACCTTTCTGTTTGTTTTTATTATTTATGCACCAATGGAGAGCTGCAGTTCACTGAGAAGTAGGAAAATAATGTAGTTATGTCAGGGGTTTTAGAAAGGGACATGCAGTAAATTATGACTCAATAGAGTACTAATTAAAAAAGAATGGAATATAGTATAAGCGAGTACACTACTGGGGGTTTCTATGAAGCAAGGGCAGAAAAGCTAAGTCAAAAGATGGTGCCTTTCTACATCAGGTTTTTTTGATTCAGTATGTAAGCACAATCATAAGTACAAATGGTACTTACAGTTATACACACTACTGAGGGATGCCCATAGGACAGACAGAAACATAGTGTAGTCAGGCAGAGATTTTTAGTATTTAAAGATGCCACCGCAGCTCAGGGGAGGAATAAGTAAACTCTCAAGAGGAAGAGGGAGGGAAAAGAAAGGATTGACAGGGCTGGGAAGCTTACAATAAGATTATGTTAGGAGACTAAGAGAAGGGGGGGCTAAGATCCAGGGCTTGGAGAAAGCTGTGAGAAAACAGTTTTGACAGGGCTAGGAAACTAACACTAGAATTATGTTAGGAGAACAAGAAAAGGGGGGGCTATGGACCAGGACTTAGAGAAAGCTGTGAGAAGAGAAAAATAATCAACCAGCTAGCCCAGGTCAGTACCTAAAGGTGTCTGTTTATCTGTGTGAATTCAAAAGCAGATTTAATAGAGCATCAGGGAAGTAGAATATAAAATAAATGTAAAGCTTTGGGAAACTGTATAAATTTGTTACAATAAACGGGAGAATAAAATATAACAATATAAAAGAAATGTGATATACAAGATAAATAAAATAAAAGAATATAAAATAAATGCAAAGCTTTGGAAAAATGTATATATGTTTGTTATAGTAAATGGGAGGAAAAAGGGGGGTCCAGTAGTGTGCACAGCAGAAGAATCAGTAGGAGTATCACAGAGAGAAGATTATAATATAATAGACCTACACTGCTCACAGTCTGTTGATAAAAGTAGAACTTGCAGTGGCTTTTACTGGTTTGTACAGGGTTCCGCTCTCCATGTTCTTGTATGCAGGCAGTTGCTTCAGGCTTTTTTTTTTTTTGTACCTTTGAATGCATTTAAGGGAACTGCTCACAGTCTGTTTATAAAAGTAGAACTTGCAGTGGCTTTTACTGGTTTTTACGGGGTTTCACTCTCCATGTTCTTGTATGCAGGCAGTTGCTTCAGGGTTTTTTCTGTTATTGTTGTTGGACCTTTGAATGTGTTTAAGGGAACTGCTCACAGTCTGTTGATAAAAGTAAAACTTGCACTGGCTTTTATTGGTTTGTACGAGGTTCCACTCTCCGTATTCGTGTATGCAGGCAGTTGCTTCAATTTTTTTTGTGTTGTTGTTGATGGACCTTTGAATGTATTTAAGGGAACTGCTCACAGTCTGTTGATAAAAGTAGAACCTGCAGTGGCTTTTACTGGTTTGTATGGGGTTCCACTTTCCATATTCTTGTATGCAGGCAGTTGCTTCAGTTTTTTTTTTGGACCTTTGAATGTGTTTAAGGTAAGTTGTGCACACTACTGAGGAATGCCCATGGGACAGACAGAAACAGAATGTAGTCAGGTAGAGGTTTTTAGAATTAAAAAAAAAGCTTTAGAAAAATATCAGAATAATGACTTAATTAATCATTACTGACATATTAGTGCATGTATATGATTTACTCTACATTATGTCCTTCTATGTACTTTCATTACATTACCATGGGGGGTGACTATACTGTATGCATGAGTCTCTTGTGTATACATGGGTGGTTTCATATGTTATATGCACTCACACTTACAATTTAGACCAGCTACACTACCCGATTGACAAATATCAATTACTACATAATTTAGAATAAAAATAATAATTTTAACACTGCTTTTCCATATAAAAATAAAGTGCTTGCCTTGGTACTTGAACCATGAACACCTACTTGCAAAGCCGGGACTCTCACCACTACACTACCTTGGCATTAGGATTTTAGCTGTATATTTTTATTTATCTCCTATGGGATGTTTAAGCAATGCTGAGCAGAGAGCCATAATGTGCACACCCACTCAGCTACACTTAATCATACCTTAGACTGGTAAAAAAAAGACATTTAATAAACCCACTTTATTTACATGTATCTGTACTCCTTGTCAGTCACAGTAAGAGAAATTGTGAAGGGACACATAGGGAGATATTTTAATTATTGCTATTACAAACTTAGGAAGTGTGACTGTGGTTTTCTAGCAAATCATTGTCAAATCACTTGAGGTTTAAGTCAGTACATACTGACAGGTATTTGGGTTTCAGACTTCATACCCTTCAGGAAATCCATGCTAATGCAAACCTTTTATTCTATCAACTTTCTAAGTTTGTAACTGTAATATTTAAAAACAGTCCATATTTTTAGGTCATTGACCACCATTATTTATGGCTTTGTACAGCTTTCTTGCTCTAGGAGGTTGAGAGGTATGTGAGGCAGGCATCTGGGCATTCTGCAGAAACCTGTACAGTTGAGGGGTATGGCTGTATGGCACTTTTACAATGGCAGACATTTGGGTTTCAGTCTTCATACCCTTCAGGAAATCCGTGCTAATGCAAAACTTTTATTCTATCAACTTTCCAGATTTGTACATGTAATATTTAAAATGTGTCCCTATCTTTGAGCCTTTGTCCCCCCCATTATTTATGGCTTTGTACAGCTTTCTTGCTCTAGGAGGTTGAGAGGTATGTGAAACAGGATTATGGGCATTCTGTGGAAATCTGTACAGTTGAGGAGTATGGCAATATGGCACTTTGACAATGCAGGGGTTGTGTGACAGTACCTGTCACACACCCCCTGCATTGCTTCCTACTGGGATGGGTGCTTTCAGTGTCCACGGACACTGAAAGCACTCGCAAAGTGCCGTACAGCACTTTGACAATGCGGGAGGGGTGACAGTACCTGTCAAACACCCCCTGTATTGCTTCCTATCCGGACTTCTTGCTTTCAGTGTCCGTGGACACTGAAAGCACTTGCAAAGTGCTATACAGCACTTTGACAATGCAGGGTGTGAGTGACAGAACCTGTCACACACTCCACACATTGCTTTCTTGCTCCCCTATTTATTTCAGTGTCTGCAGACACTGTTTTATGAATTTTATTTCATTTCAGTATCCACGGGCACTGAAATACTTTTAAGAAGTGCCATACGGCACTTTCAGAGTGCAAGGGGGTGTGTTAGATGTGTGTTAGATGTTCGTGTCCATTTAGCCTTAGCAGCAGCGCACCTTCATGAATATGCAAGGCATGCTGTTGATAAAGCTAAGGGTAAAAGGACATGCTTCAATCAGTGCAGCAATAGCACTATTCCTGCATGGAGTTTATTGAATCCAGGGGATGGTGTATATGGCAGTGTTTGAGAAGGTAGGACATACCTCTATATCCTGGAACACCTTCTTCGATATCTCCCCAGGTATTTGACAATCCCAACTGGTGGCATGATGTGAAGCCGGGAATATCATTGTGTCATCTGCAGGAAGCAAGGGTGTCACACCCCTAGTGGCATTCCTCATCCTTTCATAACAATGGAGTCTGTTGATTGCATGGAGGATAAAATCAGAGCAATGTCACCAACAGGCCTCCCTGTTTATACTGTGACCAGCCACAGCATTAATCATGATTCTAAGGTCTGTCCACACTTGATTCTTCCAAACAGTAATACCCATACAGCCAAGCAGGCTGTGCATATGCTGGTGTAGAGCTTCAATTATTATTTTTTGATCTCTTTGTGAGAAATTGTATCCTTTATTTAGACATCTGGAAGACAGGGTGATATGCACATGTTAGCCTTTATATGAGGGCTTGCATATTGACATGATAATGTTAACATCATATTCAAATGAATTGCTCATCTCTCATTTACAATGCCAACTACTGTTATGTATAGATAACCTGAATGAAATGGAAAAACATCTGAATGCATAATCCATATGGACTAACAACATTATCACATCACCCATGTCAGTGGATATTACAAGTAATGGATATATGCATAACCAATGTGCCACAGACCCAGTACTATAGCAATTGTGTTACCACAGCTTCATTTAAATCCAAACATAAATAGCATGTGTACCCCAAGAATATAGGATAGATCTCATATATTATGGCAGTCAGTGACACAGATCATAAAAAGTGGTAATGACTTGAAATTGGATAAAATCATTACATGTGTTGCAGATCGAGCATGTCTGCTAAAGAACTTGACTAAACTGACCATTTGGGCACAGGAGAATAATATGCTGATAAATGCATCAAAAACTAAGCATATGAGATTTAGGGGGCATAAACTGAAAGGTGAATATTTAATACAGCACACAGTGACTGAAACTGCAGCTTCTTTTAAGGACCTGAGTATATGGATAGATCCAACTCTGAGTTTTTTCTAATCATATCAATCAAATGGTTAATGAAAGTTATAGAACTATAAGTTGTATAAAAAGATTTATAAAGTCGAGGAAATAGGAAATGATGAAACCATTGTTTGTTAGTTACATTAGACCCGAACTTGAGCATGCAATTACAATATGGAAACTTTATAAGAAAGCAAGCATGAACAAACTGGAAAGGTTGCAGTGGAAATATACCAAGGGATATGATTTTTATGCATGTGAAAATGTAAGTTATTATGAAAGACTAAAATATCTCAACTTGTACAGTGTCTGATACTGATATTTAAGAGTAGATCTCATTCAAGAGATCTAGGAAATTTAGAGACAACTACCTTTGGGAATGTTTGGGGTTAGCAAACAGTAGTAGAGATCATCAGACAACCTATGTAGAAGATTCTGTAAGAATTAGAAGTTTATTTATTTATTTATTATCATTTGATTACCATGAAAGTCCAACTTAGTAGAAGACTATTTTCAGCAGAAGCCCAGAGAGAAAAGCACTAAATTCTTACAAAACATTTTAAGAATAATAATTTTACAATCTTCAAAAATAAAAATAAAACATCTTCAGTTTAAATAATTATAACAAATTAGACATAATATAAAAACATTGGTTAAAAATTAATACAAGGTATATGACAATCATTTAATATTTGTATTTATTTTAGACAGTTTGTAGACAAATTCAAGATAAGCTAGTCTAATATGAATAGGAACTGCAATATGAAGAGAAAACAGACATGATATATTTAGAGAGAAAGACAGGGAAGAGAATTAGACAGTAGTAAAGAACTAAATGAAGAAGGGAGAGAAAGGAGGTATAAGGAATAAATATATTTTCCTGGATTTGAGCAAGAACAGAGCGAGATTTTAGCCAGGAAGTATTTCAGAGTAGTTTTAAAAGATGAGAGGGAGGGTATGGACCTGATGGATACAGATAAGGAGTTCCAGGCCTTAGCCTCCTTGTACAAGTACAGACAATGCCCAGTAGATGTGATAGGCTAGTAGACAGGAGTTTCTGGTCAATGGATCAAAATGACTAACTGGGAACATAGTTGTGTAGAATGTTTTTAGTGCTGGACAGGCAGATGGATAATAGATACTTTTATAGGGGGTGAGAAGTTGTGTATATGTTAGTTGATGTTGTAGTTCTAACCAATTTAGACTTTTCAGTGCTATACAATGGTGAGGTCTGAAAGGGGTCTGTGCTGCAAATTTAGCAACTTTGTAATAGTATTGTTGAAACTTTAATTTTTTTGAAACCTGGAGGTTAATAAGGATGGGAGCACCATAAAGAAGAGTTAAGAAGAGATAAGTAGTGGCACTTGTAGTTTTAGTTGTGTCAGTGAGTGTAAAGCATCCCTAGTTTTTGATGAGCTTTTCTTAGGCAATTTTGTATGGGAAGGATGGAAGCAATGTTGGTGGGGGATTGGAGTTCTTCCTGCAGGAGATAGTCTAGCAATTGTTTTTGAATACATTTTTCAAGTATTTTGGCAAGGGGAGATAAGACTGCTGTAGGTCTAAAGTTATTAATATCGGTTGAATTTCCTCCTTTGTGCAGAGGGATAATGTGTGACTTTTTCCAGAGAGAGGGAATGTGGGATTCATGAACTGTCCTATTTATAAGAACTGAGACAGGAAAGGCAATGCTAAAGTGTATTAATTGGTTCTCTGAGAGAGCAGATGATGCATGGAATAGACATTCAAATTACATTATGCAAGCAGCACTAGTTTAGATATTTTTAAGAACAGCCAGGACACTTATTATAGCATCAACTGTTTTGGTATATTGGCAAGCCAGATGGCATTAACGCCTGTGCTTGAAATATTTGTATGTATGTCTATGGTACACAAAACACATACTGGAATTTATAAAGAAAAAGTGAAGAAAAATGATTATTGATATAATGACTTCTGGTGTTACTCTCAGTTAAGACTACTCTGTAGAAGCGAGTTATTTAAGTGCTGAAGATGCTCTGTTATAAAAGTGTATTTCTAGAAATATCTGCATAGCCTACACTATGTATAAATGGCATAACAATTCTGGTTTAGCCATCAGTTAAGACCTCTCTGCCGCAACTGCTTATTTAAGTGCATAGACACTGAGTGTAGGAGTTTATAACATATTATCCGCTGTAATCACTACTTCTGAATTGTGTCCTTCTACTTTCCCTTCAACCATTTTGCTCAGATAATACACTTTTAACTTATTTATTTTTGTTTTTTCTTTGCCTTTTAGTTAACCCTGCCTGGTTTGATTAATGTTCTACCCAGGAATTTCCACCATATACATTTTGTTCTGTAAAGCCATCTGCAACTATTTCCATCAAAACTGCAATCCAGATTAACAAGTAAATTACTTTGTAGGTGTTAGACAAAGTTTCTCTGGTCTATACCCATAGCCAGCCTTAGGCATAGGCCAACTAGGAGGTCACCTAGGGTGCCACTCTAGTAGGGGCACTTTTCCAGTACTTATTTGGTGTAGGGAGACCAGGATGGGGGCACCGAGTGGTGTGGCGGAGGTGCCCTGGAGCCCTTTTGCCCTTGACCTAAGGCCGCTCTATACCATAGTTTTGCCTAGTGTAAACACTGGCAGCATGGTGGTTTTCCTGTGTAGCATGGCAGCAAGGAACTAGTATCCTTCCCTCCAATAGCTAATCTCTGTTTCAGCCCTGTATAGTACTTCGCACTGCCAGATATGGCTCCTCAGCACTACTAATTTGCTTTTTCGAGCAGTGCAAGCACCATACATATTTCTTTATTTTTCTCTAAGGTTCTGAACCATAACCATTTTTGTGCTTATCAAGGCAACCATAGATTTTGTTTTTTTTCAACAGATACAATGACAAAGATAACTAAACATAAAGTTATTTCTTACTGATTGTATTTGGTGGAGCGCTGATGCTATCTGGTACAGCTATCGGGTCCCACTCGCTCTGTTCAATATCGCTAAGCTCAGGCTCTCTCTGCTCACCTACCCTACTCCCATTCCCACCTACCCCCTCTTTCAGTACTTTTATACCTAAGTAAAACACACCCCTTACCAAGCTCACCAATCATCACTTTACCCCCCACCCTTCCACATCCCTCCCACCACAATGGTCTTACATTCACTTTCTACCAATCAGCACTGTTTTCATAGCTCTATAATGATCACTATATCACAGCTCCCCTCCCCTATACTCTACTTCCCCTATTTTGCTTTCATTTTCTTCCACTATGGTGCTCTACCACTCATTACACTACTACATAATTATTTTATGCTTTCTCTATTTAGCCTATAATGCAACTGACTTCCTTAATTATAAAATTAAACACTATCACTTCCCAACACTCACACACATCATTCCTCAACTTCCATTTAAACTTTATGGTCACATAAGCCCTCATCTATACTACAACTCCAACACTCTTCTCTTTCCTTTCAAACATATACACTCCACCAACTCTCAGCTCCTCACATAAAAGTATAACCGACTAATGGCCATACTTAAAAACCTAGTATTGCACTCCTTAACACAAATTAAACTACGGGCAGATATCCATCCCAACCCAAGCCCCAACTGTGACTTCCCTCCTAATCAACAATACCTTCCAGACTCCATTTCTTCTACAACAAACTAAAATCTCACTGAAACAACTCTATATATCTCACTACCTATAACCTCTAACTCAGATCTACTAATAATCAATTTCAGTCTCAGAAGCTTTGTAAATAAAATTACTGAATTCCATGCTACCTTGGCCACCTACTCTCCAGACACAGCCATCATAATAGAAACCTGGTTAAAGCCCCACATCACAGACTCAGAAATTATATCTAATAGTTACAATACTATTTGACATGATAAACTAAACAAATGAGGTGGTGGTGTAGCAATTATGTTTAAAGACTCTCTTAAAGTGGAAAAACTGAATTGTAGAACCAAACACAGAAGCATGTTGAAAGCACAAACCACACAGGAACAGAATGAGTCCAGAAGCAAAAGACAGCAACACTGGAGTAAATATCCAAATAATTTATTTGTCCACAATGACAGAGATTCAGCATTTTCATATAAGTACTATGAAGTACTTATATGAAAACGCTTAATCTCTGTCATTGTGGACAAATAAATGATTTGGAAATTTACTACAATGTTGCTGTCTTTTGCTTCTGGACTCATTATGTTTCTGTGTGGTTTGTGTAAAAACTAAATTGTACTTCCCTGAACATCCCCAGTGCTGAAATACTAATCGCATGCCTGCAATTTAATCCTCACAAAGCCATTAATATCATAGCCACCTACCTGCCCCCTGGTAACAACCTTCCCAACATAGAACCCCTCCTCACTTGGCCTTCTTCCACTTTCAGCCAAGAAACTATCAACTTAAGAGACTTTAATCTCGACTGGCTCTCCTGCTCCTCTAACTGCCCTACCAACTTTATTAACCTATACCATTTCACCCAAACTATAAGCTGTTTCACTCACACTGACAAACATTCCAAAAACAGTCATTACTTGACTGGATATTAACCAACAAGCCAAACCTGTGGTACCAAGCCAGCTGCCTACCAGTCACACTAAGTGACCATGCCCCTACATTTCTAGTAAGAAAAATAATTCAAACCAAAGGCTACATACCCTTCAAATACATCCATAGCAAGAAAAACGTCTCCCATGATATATTTAGTCTACTACTTTAACTTTGTGATTGGCCTCCATTAAAAAACCTACAACTAAACCTTGCAGTGGAATTCTTCAACAACAAATTCCTTGGCATCTTAAATAATCTTGCCCCACAAGGAAAATACACTCCAAATCCAAACAATTACCATGGCTATCTAATGACACTAAACTTCTAATTAAACAAATAGATATAAATTGGTCACTATATCATGCCACCAAAGACAACATTGAGTTCACCTTATATCAGCAATTAAGAAACCAAGCTAAGAAGAAAATCACCAATGATAAAAAAAAACGTACTTTCAACCCTGACAACAAAAGCACCTGCACAACCCACAAAAGGTCTGGGAAAATGTTAACTACTTACTTAACCCTGGAAAGCCCCCACCCCTTCTCCATCCACTTCTAATATATCTGAGCCCTTAACCTCACAGTTCAGCTCTCACTTTATCAACTCTATCACCTCCCTCCTAGATAGCAAACAAAACCTACCACTCACAATCCCCACCTCTACCACTGAAAACACAAATTATTTTCCTTTAAACCCATTCAAGCTACTTACATAAAACAATTCCTAAGTAAACTAAAACCCTGCTGTCTTGCTGCTAACCAACTACAAATGAATCCTAAAAATAGCTATACCATCCATCACCTATCCCATATCCATTCTAATCAATCACTCTATCTCTGAACACTGTGTGCCTCACCTCTGGAAAATTTCCCACATCATTCCCCTTCAACAAACTAAAACAATAAGTGAGAAGTTCACTGAAAAACTAATCAGTAAAAACAAAATGAAAACTCCAGCAAAGCTAGAACTTCTACTGAGTGACCTCCCAAACCTCTTGTATCAGGGGGACATGGGATATATGCAGATGATCCTTATGAACATCAGGTGTTTCAGCTAATTGGCAATTCTGAATGCCCATGATTTGTTTCACCATTTTAATGGACAATTTAAGGCCAATAAAGCCAAACCACACTAGCTGGGGATATGCATATGTCAGTCTTGTTATGACCTTGTCAGGACAGCACAAACAAAGTGTTTGACTAAGCATAAGAAACACAGGGCTGTCATACCCAGCTGATGTCAATTATTATTAGGGTCACTGCAAAAAATCCCAAACAACAAACTAAAACAATAAGTGGGAATGTCACTGAAAAACCAATCAGTAAAAACAAAATGAAAACTCTAGCAAAGCTAGAACTTCCACTGAGTGACCTCCCAAACCTCTTGTATCAGAGGCACATGGGATATATGCAGATGACCCTTATGAACAACTGGTGTTTCAGCTAGTTGGCGATTCTGAATGCCCATGACTTGTTTCATTATTTTAATGGACAAAACAAGTAATGGGCATTCAGAATCGCCAATTAGCTGAAACATCGATATTCATAAGGGTCATTTGCATATATCCCATGTGCCTCTGATACAAGAGGTTTAGGAGGTAACTCAGTTGAAGTTATAGCTTTTCTGGAGCTTTCATTTTGTTTTTACACATCATTCCCCTTCAAAAGGGGGGCACCTCTAGAGGATATCTCAAACTATTGACCAATTGCCATCCTCTCTCCCATAGCCAAAATCCTTGAAAAATCTATACACCGATTCCTGAATCACCTCACCACTAACAACCTACTATCCAGCTTTCAGCACAGCTTTAGACCTAAACATAGTACAAACACAGCATTAATAACCTTTACTGATATTATTCGTCACCTCAGAAATGAAGGACAACTAGTTTCAGCAATTTTCCTGGGTATATCAAAAGCCTTTGATACCATATCCCACCAACTGCTACTCAACAAACTTGCAACATACAATCTGAAATTGGTATCCCTAACATGGTTTCACAGCTATCTGTCAAACCATCAACAGGCTACAAAATGGGAGAACAAATTCTCCCTGCTACTATCAGTAACCAGTGGTGCACTCCAAACATCCATACTTGGTCCCCTCCTATTTGTCATATTTACCAATAACTTAAATTCTGCCACCCAACCTGCCACTGTCATCCAATATGAAGATGATTCCTCTCTTATCTGCTCAGCCCTTCCCCCCAAAAACTTCAACACAAAATGCAAAAATCTTTCCAGGACATTGAAAATTACCTCTCCAACCATCAACTCATCCTAAACCCAAACAAGACTAAGTTAATGATTTTCACAAACAAATCATCCAAGCTCAGCTCACTACCTCTCTCTATTTACTCCTCTAATGGAACAAAAATTGAATCTACAAATCTGACCAAGCTCCTAGGAGTTAAAATAGATAATAGACTAAAAGTTGATAAACATAGCTCCCTAACAGTTAAAAAAGGCCATAACAAATTTAGAGTTCTCTATATGGCCAAACCATATCTTGCACACCAAGCAAGACTAGCCACAGCTAGATCACACGTACTATCAACCCACCTCTACTGCTCACATATTTTCACCAATCTATGTAAGGCTGACCTTAATAACCTAGAATCTTGCTATAACAAAATAGCTACATTTGTCACCAATCATCCCCATAAAGCTCATCATTGCTGCATTCTTCAACAACTCAACTGGCTGGAGCTTCCCAACCTGTTAACACTAAACCAACTTGCCTTTGCTCAAAAAGTCATACACAACCCCAGTAAGCCCTTCAGATTAACGTTCCTTTTATTCACAAAGTTGGGCTTATCCAATATTAACTCTTTAATGTCCTCTTGTAGTGTTAAAACTGGCCAGTACCTAGTCACAATTTTTTCAACCTGTGATGAATCCTTACTAAACGTGTGTATAAATATTATTTTAATTTGCCCTAATTAATCAATTAGATGTAAGTCAGATGACTACTGAACAGTATAAATGGGCTAAGTTTCCTTATGCTTATATCTTGATAAAGCCTGGTATCAGCCAGGCGAAAGCGCTTGTTTTTATTTTTGTTTGCCAGCTTTTTGCTACTGTTTTGTCTAATAAAGACTCTGCACTGAAGATACTTCATGGTTGGATGTTATAATATATGTTTTCATGACTATTTGTTTCTTAAGCAATTTTGTTGATTGCATTTTTGTTAATATTTGTGTTCATGACTACTTGTTTTCTTAAGTAATTGTTATTATACTGGGGCTTTTCTCCCTGGGTCTCCATTGAAAAAGGGCTACTTGCCCAGTTGGATACTAACTGGTTAACAAATGTAAATAAATACAATAAATAAATAAATAATAAATTAAAAAGTCAGCATATTAAAATGAACTGCCATGCAGCCATGGCTACATATCAACACAATAATCAGTAACATTCAAAGTCATCCTCGTGTTGCCTTTGTCATATTGAATGTACTAACAACTATTACTGTATTACCAAGAATCAGCGAATATTCATAAATTAGTCAAAAATAACTACAGATCTATTTTAATTCCGTCTGTATCTGTAGTTCATCAGGGATGTTTCCTTTTTATCCATACAACTGCATATGGGGAAAATTCCCTTGTCACTGATGGACATTTACCCATCTATATACATATTGTGTAATTCTACCCCCTCGTTTATGTAACAGACAGACAGACTGCAATGCAGACAATTAAAAAAAATGCATGAAAACATGTTTTGTTGATTTATACAAAATAATGATAATATAAGCATGTGATAATAGCAATTTATTCCAAAACAATAAAGCCAGGAGGTGACAGCTTGACTTGGAAGCTAGCTGTATATCAAATATACCTTAAAGCGAGTTGTGCACAAATGTAGACACAGCTTTTAAGTACAATTTACACAATACAATATTAACAAGGTTCATTAATATTCAATGCTTTGGAATCCCATTTGTGAAAGTACACATAGGTTCTCAAAACTCAGCACATTAACCAATAGTTCTGTGTAAGTGTAAGGTGTTTAGCTCAATTATTAAGAATAAACAGGAACATCTGTGACATGTGCCTGATGCTCTCACACAGTCTGCTACCATCCTGTATTCACCAACTTTAAAATGCTATATTGATACTTTTTCTGTTCATACCATTGCTACCTGCAAATGAGTAGGACCTTAGTATTTTTTTTGAATTTCAGCTCCAGTAGAGAGGAAATTGTCTGAGAGGAGGCTTTGACGTATCTGGGCACTGAAATGGACAGAGGAGGAGGCCACCCAATTGCTCACTGTCTATGATGAACATTAGCAGAGGGTGATTGAATGCCCCAATAACTTTGAGATGATTGAAATATGGAACTGAATTACTAGGCAGTATCATAAATGAACTGAGATGTACTAGACTGGTGTGCAGATCCACCACAGACATGATGACCTACATCAGAGGGACATAGAGAATTTTTGCTGGAGGGTTGCAGAAGTCCAATGCCAGCCAATACCTGCAATAAGTTATACCATCCACACATTAACAGCTACATTATCATATATGTATTTAGTATTAATATCTGTTTCTTAGACAGTTTCATTTGTATTCTATATGGGTATTTGTGTTGATAATAATGCAAATGCAAGAATTTAAGTTTCACTCATTAAAGTTACCAGTAGCGTTTAAATGCATTCTGTGGTTATCTGCAAGTATACTGGTCTAGTTTACACATTATGAAGGACTGCTGATTATGAATGCACATTCATACAGACTTCACACATATGACTATTATTGATATGCCATCATATACAATGTTATAATCAGCAATGAGTTGTGATGTCTCTTAGCTCAAATGGATAAGCAATACAGCAAAGTGACTGTTGTTCTCCTGAGTATGTATTCAAATCTTATTGTAGCCTATTTTTGAAAATATTGGTGATTATTTATGTAATATTGTGCATCACATATGAAAGATCTATGGTTGTTTGGTAACAGATTTTTACACATCTAGCATAGCCATGGTTCATTGATGCCTACAGAGCTTAGGCTGTAGATGATAACACATTTCACTGTTATCTGTAAAGCTGCCAGAACCATCACACAGCATACCTCTATAGGTATAAATGCTGAGCAGTGTATATATTGATAAGCTCTATGTTACAGAAAATACAAAATTATTTTAATATCCATGTTTGCTCTAATAACTTTAATGAATGTAAGGCCAATGCTGGTCAGCATGACTGAAATATGTTTGAGTTCTGTAAACATAATACAAGCACAATAAGTGTAGATATGTAATCCTCATGCTGTCTTATGGATGCAAATTTGCCACTCTATGTGGAAATGAGTGATACTGAATCACACAATCATGCACTAATGGCATTAATGGCTTATTCTTTTTCAAAACTACCCTCTAACGCTTATTTTTGGAAACTATGGTAGCTAAACTCAGAGTGCTTACACATCATAATGTTATAAGGTGGATAAATGCATATTTTGTCATTATTCCATAGAGTTTAAAAACATTAAAAGCAGTGTGATGGCAATTAGCTGAAATGGTTAAGCAATAAGGCAATATAAATGCTATATGGATTTGTATGGCTTCAAATCTCAATGTAGCCTACTTTGGATTATATTGTTGCCGGTTTAATTTCTCCAAGTCTTTTGGGTTTCTAATACCATAACAAGAATTAGCCCGATTCATAAGTCAAAGTATGATTAATGTTCATCAAATTAGTACTGTTTCAATCTTTGATATTGCCCAAAAGTGTTCTTCGCAGTACTCACAATGTTCCCAGAATGATTCATATGGAGTTACATGTATCGGTAGCATATCTTAATAAGACTATAAATTGTTTTTTATGAGACTCATTGGTCCTATTACTGTTGGAACTTTCTGGATATCCTTTTTTCCACATTGCCCTCATTTGTGCCTGCAAATCCTGGTATTTTATGATTTTGTGTCTCTCTGTTCATAAGACACTGTACTCAATGAGTGTAGCAATTTCAATGATCAATGCTACTTTTGTCATCTTATCATGGACTACTATAGCTGGTGTTCTTGTATTTGTTTTATGAACTGTTGATGCTGGGTGAACCCATGTGATATAAACTTCATCATTCTCTATAATGCTTTGTGGCTTATGCTTCCAATGCTTCTCAGTTACTTCAGTATTGTAATGTTTGCACAATCCCTACTGCAACAGTCTTGCACAATATCATGCCTTTCAGTACACAGGCCATCTGCCATTAGTGTATTACAGTCAGCAACAAGATGTGCAATTCTTTTCAGTTCTGTTTTACAGACCCTGCATTGGTCTGTCCTTCCCATATGATCAATTGACTTTGTAAACTGATGTGTACATAGTCCACTATCCTGGGTCAATAATATTAACGTTTCATCTTTTTGGTTATACTCACCTCTCCTTAACCATTCCTGCATCAGATCCTGATTGACATGAAGTTGTTCCAGGAGTTTTCTGTACTTGCAACTATATGTAGGTCTTTTTCACATTTCTTGCCTTCTCATCTGATGCTTCTCATTTTATTCTTTCGTTTTTTTTTTTTTTGTTTTGTTTTTTTTTTTGGGTGCATTTATTTGTTGCCTGGTTTATGTCTACTTCTAGTTTGGTTTCCATTCCTGCCTGACACCAATATGCTTCTGCTAAAATAAGCAGGAAAGTTATGTTTGATTTGTTCTCTTCATGTTTCAAAACTTTCACTATGTTTGGATATGATGAGGTCAGCAGATATATATGCAGTCCTATGATTACAGATCTATGCATGTGATCAGTTTCAAGAAGGCCTATACCTCCTTCAGAACGAGGAATATATAATCTTGGTATACACTGATTTTTATATATCATTTGACAAACCTGAAGCATTTTTCTTGTTTTTCTGTCCAACTGATCCACTACATTTTTGGGGTCAGTCAGTCACTCCAAAACTGTAAGTTAGAAGAGCAAGACTAAATTGGTTTATAGCTTCGACCTTGTTTCCAGATGTTAGGTCTGTTTTCAGTATTAATTTTAGTCTTCTAAAATATTCTTTACTGAGTTTTTGTTCACATTTGTTCATGTTTTATTGTTGATCCTTCATCATTTCCCAGATATTTATACACTCATTCCTGCTCAAGTTCCTTTATATCACATTCCTGTCCCAGACTGATATTTTCTTGGTGCTGCAGCTTTCCTGCTTTAAAGGAAAACTCCACCCTAGAACTAAAAAAAAGTTTTTTCACTCTTTGTTTCCTGGCCTATTTTAACACCTCAAAATAACTCTAAGTGCTTTATTTGTAATTTTAGCTTGTTTTCCACAACATAGGTTCATAGGTTCATAGGTAGGTACTAGGCTATCGGCCCTAGGGCCCATACAAGCCTAGCCAAAAAATGTACCCCAGCTTTCGCCACCCAAGAAAATTATTTTCCTGTGCCCCTGTCGAGCGGAGCCACAGAAGTGATCCCTGGGGTGAATTTCCCATTTCCCATCCAATCATCAAGATTTTTCTTGAAGAGTGCTAATGAGGAGCTCTGTTTGACATAGATAGGTAGTCTGTTCCAGAGTATGGGAAGTCTCTAGGACAGGAATCTATCCCTCCAGCATGTTCTGTTTATTGTGGTGACAAGGTTAAGGTCCCTAGAGCATGTAGCTCGGAGGGATTGGGATTTCTTTAAGTGGAGCATGTCCAACAGCTCTGAGTTTGACATAGCTTTGTATGTTAGGCAGAGATCTCCCCTGAGTAAGCGATATGCGATGGAGTAAAGCTGTAGTTTTTTGAGACGGTCTGCTTAGGGCATCTGTTTGAGGCCAGTAATCCTCTTTGTGAGATATTTCTATGGTCTTTCCAGTTGTTGTAGATGTCTTGTGAGGTACATACCAAAAGGGGCACTGTACTCTATAATGGGTCTAATGAGTGATGAGTAGAGGGGAACAATGACCTCTTTTTTTCTGGATTAGAATCCTTTTGTGATGAGATGAGCCATGTAGAAGGATTTCCTGACCACTGTGGCAATGTGATTATCAAAGGAGAGACTACTGTCCACCTGTGTCCCAAGGTCTCTTATCACATTTTCGGCATTAAGTAGACTACCAGCTATGTGGTAGTTCATGGGTACAGAGTTTTTACCAAAGGGGATGACAATACACTTTTTGTCATTGAGCTTCAGGCCATGGCTTTGACACTAGGTATCTGTCTCAGTGTGGTCCTTTTGTAGTTTGTCCACATCGTTATGAGTTTCGATTATGGCTCCTAGTTTGCAGTCATCTGCAAACTTTGTTAGCCAAAGACCTTCTGTGTTGGCCTGCACTTCAGAGAAGTAGATACCAAACAGGAGAGGACCCAGGACTGAACCCTGTGGTACTCCACTTGTCACTGGTCTGATGTCGGATTTGGAATCTGCTACTTTCACAGTGTGGGTTCTGTCCGTGAGCCAGTTTGCAACCCCTCTTGTGACATAGGGATTTATACCTAGTTTAGTGAGCTTATCTATAATTCCAGAGTGGGGGATGGTGTTGAAAGCCTTGGCGAGATCTAGATAAGCTGTGTGAACCATTTTACCCTCATCTATGGCTTTGGTGACTGCTTCAAAGAAGTCAATCAGGTTTAGGAGACATGATCTGCCTTTTACAAATCCAAACTGAGTAGGGTCCAGAGTTTGGAGATTACCAATGTCTTTGTTTATGCGTTCCACGATGATACATTCCATGGCCTTGCAGACCAGGCTCGTCAGGCTAATGGGGCGGTAGTTCCCGGGGTCCGTCATGGCTCCCCCTTTGTGGAGTGGGATAACTGTTGCGGTGTGCCATTCAGTGGGTACAAAGCCTGAGGTGAGGCTATGACTTGAACATGGTACTTAGGTAGGGTGCCAGTACATTCTGTAGTTCGTGTAGAATGCAGCCTGGGATATTGTCAGGTCCCATGGATGCTGTGTTCTTGGCTTTGGAGAGTGTGTTTTTTACCTGTGCAGCCGTGATTATAGGAACTTTGCATTCTTCCAGTATAGAGATGGGCCCTCTAGGGGGTGAGAGGGGGGTAAAGTTAGCACTGAACCTATCTGCTAGGATGTTGGCAATATCAGTTGGTTCTGTATATTTAGTGCCATTATGCTGTAACTCAGAGCAGATCTGGGTGTTCCCATTTAGATTCTTGACATAGCTATAGAATGCTTTGTGGTTGTCTTTAGAGTCAGTGGCAATTTTGTTTTCGTAACTAGCTTTGGAGGATTTTATGAGGGATCTCAGCATCTTACTGAGGTTGACCAGGGAGTTCCTGCAGTCATAGGATTTTACTCTTTTTTGCAACAGTTTCTTTCTTCTGTTGTAGAGTCTGTTTATGGCAGAGGACCACCAGATTGGCTTCCTTTTTTTGGAGGATAACATCTTGGTTCTATTAGGGATAGCATGATCCATGCATTCGTGTAAGTGCTTATAAAGTGCATTTGTGTAGGATTCGGCAGTCATACCTCTATTGTCTGTCTGCATGGGTGTCATGAAGTTTGCCACTTCGGTCTTAAGAAGTGTGAATTTGGCTTTTGAGAAATTTTTTTACAATGGTTTCCCTAATTGGGGCTGGGGGTGGGATGTGGATGTCTAGGCTGATTAGCTTGTGGTCGGATCTGACCAACGAGGAATTGACCTCTGGTGTGGAACACCAGTTTCCCATGTTGGTAATGACCAGGTCTAGGATATTGCTGCCCCTGGTGGGGGTGTGAATAAGTTGATCCAAGGCGTTGGAATTTATGAATTCTAGAAAACGTTGAGCAAAAGAGTTGGTACATGAGTAGTTTTCCCAGTTAATGGTGGGGTAGTTGAAATCACCCATTATTAGGGTGTTGGGTTGTACCCTAATACTTTCCAGTGTATGAAGAAATGAGGAGTGTGAATCCTGGGGCATGGTGGGGGGTCTGTAGCAAGCTACAATTTGGATTGCGGTCTTGCCCAGAGTTGGTTACACTCGGATCATCTTGGATGCATTATGCTGTGCAACTAGCCTGGAGGTGTGGATATCCTTAATGAATATGGACACGCCTCCACCTTTAGAGCTTCTTTCTGGGTTAGGTGGCCGAAAGGTGTGGTATGAATTGAAGCCTGGTAATGCAGGGGTGCTCTCTGGAGCTTTGAACCAGGTCTCTGTCACTGCACAGATGTCAATGTTCTCCATTTTAAGGAGTGCCTCGAGTGAGTGAGGGCATTTTGAGGTTTAGACTTCTAGCATTGAGTAGCATTACCCTCAGATTTTGCTTGCTTGTACCTGTTACGGTGGTGAATTTGTCATTTGAAACTTGCCTAAAAAAGGCACTATAGGGGTGGCAAGAGCCTTAGCCAGTATCCCGAATCCTAAGGGCGACAGGTGCAGGCCATCTCTGGCAAAGCATCGTGGACTGTCGATCATGTCATCCCAGGCAGACAAATACTGAATTCCCATGCCATTGGCATATAATAGGATTTGTGTGAGTCACTGTTATTTTCTTTACCTTCTGTAAAAGGACTACTTCTTTTATGTTGCTAATCACCCTCATTTATGTTTGGCTCAGACCTTATTTTACACTATACTTAGAAGTTATCCAGCTACAGCCAGAAAAGTAACTAAATAGCAGGCCTTTGTTCAGGTTTTCTTTTGTAGTCTAAGATGAATTGTTCCTGCAAGGGTTTTTCAGTGCAGTGACAGTTTTAACACCTCTGCAGTAGTGTGGGGGGAAGGGATTCTCAATTCCTATTGGAACTACAAAAGAAAACACTGAACAAAGGCTTGCAGTTTAGTTAATTTTCTTGCTGTAGGTAGATAACTTCTAAGTATAGTGTAAAACAAGGTCTGAGTGAAGCATAAATAAGGGTGATTAGAGACAGAAAAGAAACAGTCCTTTTACTGAAGGTAAAGAAAAACAACAGTGACCCTCACAAATCCAATTATATGTCAATGGTCTGGGAATTCAAAGTCACTTCCTTATGTCTGGCATGAGTCATACAAAGCATTGTGGGAAAGAGAAAGTGTTGAGGGAGAACAAGATCACATTGATACATCAAGCCCCATTAGTAGCCATGTTGTGGAAAACAGGCTAAAATTACAAATAAAGCACTTAGAGTGATTATGGGGTGTTAAAATAGATCAGGAAACAAAGATAGAGTGAGAAAAACAGATTTGTTTACTTCCAGGGTGGAGTTTTCCTTTAAATGTTGCTTTTTCTCATTTATTAAGACCAAATGACTTTTTTGAGTTTGGCATTTCCTATTTAACAACAGATATGGGAGATTTATACTTGGTTGGTAAGTTACACAGTACAGTACAGAACACTACAGATTTTTACACATCTAGCATGGCCGTGGTTCATTGTCACCAACAGCACTTAATCGGCAGATGACTACAAATATCTCCATTATCCACAAAGTTTCTAAAAACATCATACTTCTCTTAATGATGATGTATGTGTAAGTGCTGGGTAATACACGCATATATTATATATCTTCTTCTTCTTCTTCTTCCTCTGTATACAGTTTGTATTACACAATATTTTATAATCCATTAGTGTTTTTCTGTTGACTGCACTCCTACGTAAATTAGATGTGTATGTATTAAATCTCTCAGATGAACAGTTATTCCTTTAATGTGAACCTATGTGCTTCAAGTGCAGTCAAATGTTTTATTGCAAACCATGACAGTTGGAACTCTAAAGTATAATAGCTGTATTTTATTGCTGTGAGCAATGTGCTGATATGCACTAATTATTGCCTATTTTTGTTGTTCAAATGCACAGCACATGGCAGCATACCTCTCAACCTCTTAGTGCAAGAAATCTAGACAACACCCAGCAAAATAGTGGAACATAGACCCAAAAATAAGGACATATTTTAAATAATACTCTTATAAACTTAAAATGTTGCTAGACTAGCAGTGTTTGCTTTAACATACATTTTCTGAAAGATTTGAAGTCTGAAACTCAAATGTATATAATTATTTAATGACTTCAATTCTCAGATTGCCACAGTGATTTGCCAGAAAACCACAAATTTTATGAGGAACAGACCAAAAAATATGAGCCAAAAATCTGGACAGTTGAGAGGTATGCATGGCAGCTCTTGTAATTTTCTTTTACTTGTCATGTAATATACAAATACATCTTCAGATTTCAGTGTGTGCAGTTCTTCCCTGCATATTCATGCATGTGAGTTTTTTTTTAATTTCCATCACTCAGTGCAATCACAACCAAGCAAAATTAGCTAGACAGGTAGGGCTCAGGGTTGTAATATAAACAGAGGTGATAGTTGCAGGTTTGAATGCTCATGTGTGCACATCATTGAGAGTGATACAACAATAAATACTACCAAAGATAACCAGTTATGCTGAAGACCTGTAATACTAAACCAACAAATGCAAAAACAACGAAGTACAGGTCACCACTGAATCTGTTCTTAAAAATTCTTCTTTAATAAAAGTAAGCGCTTTCGGAACAATCCTTCATCAGACATAGTTAAACATATCTAAAACAGCCATTTTTAAAATACAATTCATCCAATCATTTACTCTTAAACACCCGCCTTTTTTGTAATACTGGTTTGATAGGTAAGACATCATTAAGCCCAGGTGGTCTATGAGCTCTAAGGTCCACAATCCATTTGGATTCAGCTAATGCTGTTCTATGCTGAATATCACCCCCCCCTGTCACTAATGGCAATGTTAACAATACATCTAAACTTGAAAGTATGTGTGGGGTGCTGGTTTATATGCCTAAATAAGGCATTACCCTCTTGTCCTGTTCTTATATTACTAATATGTTGTAAAATACGGACTTTCAACAACAATGGGTCTAAGTGGTGGGTCTATCAGTGACTTATGTATCTTGGGATTAGCCTTGAAAATAGGTGTCGTTATAGAAGGAACAATAACCTTAAGGACCTATTATGTAAAGAGGTACATCTAGATAGGAGACACATATCTGAATTTAGAACAGGCACGCACCCCTGTGGCAACTGCAAGGCATGCAAGTACATCAACAGTGATGTTGAATATCAACACCCTTACATGAGACAAACATTTTCGTTTAAAGGGAGGGCAACTTGCAAGACTAAACATCTAGTGTATATGGCTAATTGTGAACAGTGTGATTGTTTTTATGTGGGGATGACTAACAACATGTTGAAAGTCCGTATTTTACAACATATTAGTAATATAAGAACAGGACAAGAGGGTAATGCCTTATTTAGGCATATAAACCAGCACCCCACACATACTTTCAAGTTTAGATGTATTGTTAACATTGCCATTAGTGACAGGGGGGGTGATATTCAGCATAGAACAGCATTAGCTGAATCCAAATGGATTGTGGACCTTAGAGCTCATAGACCACCTGGGCTTAATGATGTCTTACCTATCAAACCAGTATTACAAAAAAGGCGGGTGTTTAAGAGTAAATGATTGGATGAATTGTATTTTAAAAATGGCTGTTTTAGATATGTTTAACTATGTCTGATGAAGGATTGTTCCGAAAGCGCTTACTTTTATTAAAGAAGAATTTTTAAGAACAGATTCAGTGGTGACCTGTACTTCGTTGTTTTTGCATTTGTTGATACAACAATAAATGTAATTAATACTCACTGTTTTGTTGTTGTACATAGCAAGTTATTATATATTAATCTGAAACAATCCTTTTGTTGCTGTAACACATCCTGTTATCCTGTTTTAAGGTGATAAAGACTGTTCCCAAAATTGTGCACTGTATATAGAGTATACGCACAGGCTTGAGAAGCAGTGGAGGCAGACAGTGTATGTTATCACTGTCCATGTTTATTTCTCCATAAATATTCCTAACACAGTTAAAACTTGAAGTTTAAATGTGTATTCTTTGGACCTTTGGGAATGCTAATGTTTATGCCTAACTACCCACAATGCATATGCAATGTAAGTATAATAGTCATTGATTTAGTGAGAACAACAATAATATGTACACCAATTTAAGTTCAGTATTGTGTTAGGAGTTACCAACAGGATTATTTTGGATAACTTTAGTTTATGGGGATTTTTTCCCCCACAACTTACCTAAATGACAGATGTGTGTTTAACTGCCTATTGATTTTAACAGGAATGTTTTATATATAAGATGTTTGTGTTGTTGATGCTATTGGAACAGTAGGTAATGAAAAACTTGTATATGTGCTAGTGTTTCTTAATAAAGGTTATTTTGTGTGTAGTCTCCCTATTCTATTATTGAATGGGTGCCTGCTACTTCTACATTCTTAATGCTGCTGATAGACAAATACTGATATGAACTTGAGCTTAATTTCTGTTACAATGCTGTATAACTGCACTGTAATGGTTTGTTTAACACAAATTTGCATAACATTTACTCATGTTTTTCTGGTATCTGAATTATTACTTAGTATAATCATGATCATCATTACATAGTTTTAACTATGCAGGTACATATATAAGCATAATGCAAAAGTAGGTAGTGACAGTGATATATTTTTGAGAGACAGCTGTGTGTGTGTGTGTGTGTGTGTGTGTGTGTGTGTGTGTGTGTGTGTGTGTGAGATACACAAAAATTCTGTGTCACACTGCTTATTTGCTTGTTATTATGCAGTTACTCTAAGCATTTCAAATTCATTCAAATTATATGATGGTGTGATGTCACTCACTAACTGTGTTGCATTGTTCATCTCATTTGCATATACATTTTAAGTATACCATTGCTTGTTATTCACACAATATGTTTTGAATAAACATATTTTACTCATTGAATATCAGCATGACCCATTACATGCACATAATGAAACATTATAGTGGCTATGTAAATGCAATAGTGACAGCTCAACATAAATGTGTGAGGCACACAATGAGTAATGAATACTGGTCTATATTAGTAAAGATCTATATTTGTGTTGTGTCTAAGACTTATAGGGCAGTTGGGTTGTACTAGAGACTATGTTTCCAAACAGATACTCTTAACTTACTTTGTACAAAGTCGTTTGAAATAAAGCGCTATGTCAGTATTGTGTAGCATGCTTGTCTTGAAAAATAATAATGTGTATGTTTTTGCATGTATACTGATGGTTGATATGTTAGTAAATTAACAAGTACTAGCAGCACTTTGATAAATTGGGTACTGCATGCTGTGTAATGTACTGGAGTAACATACTGACTATATGATGGACACACTGACCCATATGTGGCCTTCTATTAATATCATCATTATCAGGTTATTAGGGCACTGAGAATGTTGCATTATCATGAGAGTACACTTGTTATTATCAGAACTTTGTGCCTTTTTGTTTCACAATGTATAAATAAACCCCATGGGCCATATCTTCAGAAAATTACTTTGTAATGACAAATGTGCTGTATTGTGATATACATTGAGCAATCAATTCATATTTCCTGTCTCATATATTTTGATGATGTTAACTGCATATCATATAATCTCGTTACTATTATGTAGGTGCTCATCTGATTTTGTTTATTACAAACCTGTTTTGCACATGACTGTAACTTACATTACACACCATTTTTGACATTAGTATGAATTGAATTTACCCCTTTCATCACATACGCTATTACAGTTTCATAAGGGCATATAGTATTGTAATATCACATACATAATAGTTACCACATGTAGATTGTGTAAGTTTGTATGACATGTTATCTAATCACTGATTTTTGGTAAATAACTATTATATATCTATAATGTTTTTCTCCTGTGTAGAACTTTTATAGGCCATAAGGACTATGTCAGATTACCAACTGTACAATAAAGACAATGATGTGTCAAACTGCTGCCAGGCAACTATGACTACAGGGTCTAGGATGATAACCATGATGGAGACAATGAAGATAATGACAGACTGGGACCTGCATGTGACATTGTTCCTGATGCTCATTGTAGAAGACATCTGTGACGATAGGAGGCACTGCCAGCCATGCCAGGAGAAGTGTGGCAGTAAATGTGTAACATATGCCAGCACAGCTAGTTGGAATTCAGTAAAGAGTTTTATGTCATTTGTGTATCAAATTGATTTGTACAGATGCTTGTGCTTAAAAATGTATCTGTAAAGTTGCTTGTGCTAAAATGTATCAACAGTGTGCCCTACAGAATAGAAAAGAAATGTACATGTAGTATTGTAACTGAATTGAATGTATATGTGTTAATAGAGGATACTGGAAGAGAAGATGTTAATCCCAAATTTCAAAAATAGTAAGAAAATTAAACTACTAGCCCTAGGTCTTAAATATGTTATCTCACAGTTTTGAATGAAGCCAGAGATGCAATGTCTGTAAGAAGTATGGTTTGTTAGCTCCTTGTAGAAAGAAGGGAAGTGTTTTGTGGTTTTATGACTTTCAGCATCTGCACCAGATCTGAACAATACTCTTGTGTGTATATTATTTGAATGTAGGTGTTAAATTCCTGGCAGCTTCTAGTGTTGATGATAGCATGGGAACCAGAAGTCTGATGACCAGATGTATTTGATGTCATTCTGTACAGAAATGATGTTTTAATATTAGAGGAGACTGAAGTCTCAGAAGCAGTCTGTTCTGTTCTACAGGATATGTGCCCAAAGAGTGGCATACAGCAACAGTGGTCCCTCTCCATAAAGGTGGTGCCTCAACGGATCCTGGAAACTATCGCCCCATAAGCCTGACTAGCTTGGTCTGCAAAGCTATGGAAAGGATCATCATGGACCTCATAAATAAAGATATTGGGGACCTACAGACACTGGATCCTACCCAGTTCAGCTTTGTTAAGGGCAGATCCTGCCTCTTAAACTTGGTTGATTTCTTTGAAACAGTCACCAAGGCCATTGACGAGGGGAAGGTGGTCCACACAGCCTACCTGGACCTCGCAAAAGCCTTCAATACAATACCCCACTCGGGCATTATAGATAAGCTCACCAGCTTAAATATAAACCCCTATGTTACTAGATGGATTGTAAACTGGCTCAAGGACAGAACCCACATGGTTAGAATTGCTGGAGCCATGTCAGACTCCAAACCAGTTACAAGTGGTGTCCCACAAGGCTCAGTCCTGGGACCTCTCTTGTTCGGTATATATTTCTCGGAGGTACAGGCCAACATGGAAGGACTGTGGCTGACCAAGTTCACAGATGACTGCAAACTGGGTGCCATAATCGACTCTCCAGCCGACACAAGCATCCTCCAAAAGGGCCTCATAGAAACAGACAACTGGTGCCAGAGCCATGGCCTCAAGCTAAATGCCAAAAGTGTATAGTCATCCCCTTTGGCAAAAACAAAGTGCCCACAAATTACCACATAGGTGGTAATCCATTAAGTACAGAAGAAGTAATTAGGGACCTGGGGACCCAAGTTGATAGCAATCTCTCATTTGACAACCACGTGGCCAAAGTGGTTAGAAAAACATTTTATATAGCCCACCTAATCATAAAGGGATTCACATCTAGATCAGGGGAGGTCATCGTGCCTCTTTACTCATCCCTCATCAGGCCCATAATTGAGTACAATGCCCCTTTTGGGATGTACCTTACCAGACACCTACAGCAACTGGAAAGACCCCAAACGTACCTCACCAAGAGGATCAAAGGGCTCAAACAGATGCCATATGCTGCCCAGTTAAAGAAACTCCAGCTCTACTTAGTGGCATACCACCTGTTCAGAGGCAATCTGTGCCTGATGTATAAAGCCATGTCCAACCCGGAATTAATGGACATGCTGCACCTCAAAAAATCCAAATCCCATCGAGCTACGCGCTTGAGAGACTTGAACCTCAGCACTGAAATAAATAGGACATGCTGGAGGGACAGATTCATAACCCAGAGGTTCCCTTCACTCTGGAATAAAATCCCAGTCCAAGTTAGGCAGAGTCCCTCATTGAGTCTCTTCAAGAGGAATCATGATGAGTGGATGGGAGATCGTAGGTTTACCCCGGGTATCACTTCTGTGTCACTGTTAGACAGAGGCACAGTATACTAACCTCGAAAAAGGGCATAGCAAAATAAATTTAAAATGGGTGGTGAAAGCCAAACACATTCTGGCTAGGCTTATAAATGCCCTAGGGCAGATAGCCTAGTATGAACCTATGGAACCTGACAAAGGAAGACCACTCACCCACTTCATTTTGCCTTGCTCTAGTAAGTGACCAGAGATAGTACTTCTCTAAATCAGTTAGGAAAATATAGTAAGAGTAGTTAAGTATTATTTTTCTGTAACTGTGTGAATCTTTCCACCCTGTGTTTTTAACATTTCCTGTGTATGAAACTCTGGTGTTTACAGTACATAGATATTTAGTATTTTCATTTTCTTTTATTATTTATTATTAAATATATTTAAACTTTTCACTGTGGCTGGTTCTTTTAGAAAATGTTTAAGCTTTGAGAGTATTTGCATATGTTTATTTAGTGATAACTCTGGCCACTCGTGAAACTCTTGCTGTTTAGTCAATATTACCATTTGTATTCATATTAACTTTACTCAGTATAATTGGATACCTGTTTAAGAGCCTTATAGTAACTGACTGGTGGCAGTGAGACTACCTTGTAGTCTGGACAAAAGGTGGGATAGCTAGCAAATCTGTGCCAACCTTTCCCAGGTGTGCATGTGTGAAAATTAAATCTCAAAGAGTGTGTGTGTCAGCTGCCTGGAGCAGGGATACAAAGCACTGGTTTCACAGAAAGGGTGCTGGAGAACTTGGCTTGAACACTTAGCTGAGGACCTAACCCTACAGCTGTGCCAGTGGAGAGTCTTACTGGGGACATGGAAGGAGACAGATAGAGACACCCAGACCCCTGGCTGAGTGTATGTCATGTGTGCTCTTAAAGGAAATTGTGCTTGATGCAGAGATGTCTGCATCTGGGAATAAAGTGTATCCAATTTTGTCCCAAGTGAATGTCCCTCTCCAGTGTCAGTGGTGAGGATTCAGGCTCCTTGATTACTGGCCCAGAATGGGGATGTCACATATTGGTGAGCAGTCGTGTGGATATTGAACTTCTGTAGCCTGTAAGCAGTTGTTACTAAAGGTGTACTCTCAAGCAGCCACAAGGTGAACATTCAGAGTTTCATTTCACAACAGTTTTTATTTATTTTTGTTAGTTTAGTTTAGTCAGGGAAAGCAGGCAAAGATGTCAACAGAGAGTCATGGCAAGCTGACAAAGAACCAGTTGGCCAGTGAAGCTAAAGGACTGGTGTATGCCAACCTGACTAAAGAGGAAATGAGTTCAGCCTTAATCACAGCTCAGACCTGCAAACCAGTGGATAACTAGTCTGTTGATGGGAATTTGCAACCATCAGAAACAGAACAGTTCACATTTTCCTTAGAGGACTTAAAACTCCATCTGGCATTAAAGAGACTTGAACTGGAGGCCAAATATTAGGAATTAGAATCAGCAGAGTGACTGCAGCATTTGGAGGCCAAAGAAAATGAGAAGCAGTGTCAACCTGAGAGGGAGATGCTGATTTTTCAACAGGGTCATGAAGGCAATGGGGAAGGGAATAATCAAACCCTAGAAGCAATAAAGGTCAGTAAGGTTCTTCCACAATTTACAGAGGGGGACAATTTTGATAGTTTTATTCATATATTTGAAAGAGTATGTAAACAGTATCATGTTGACCAAGGGCTCAGGGTACAGTTCCGTACCATACCTCTCAACTGTCCCGAATTCCTCGGTTTTTACTTATTTTTGGGGTCCAAATAACGGGGTGCCACAATTCCCGAGTGGCACCCCTTAATTTCCGATTTATTCACAATTTTATTTTCATGTTTTTAACTTTCCCGCTTCATGTGGTGATGTCATCACGTGTGCGATGACGTCAGCACCACCAGCCTGTCGGAATGCTCCGTGCACGTACGTAGCACATACTTCCGACTCTGGTTCAAATGCTTTTGCGAGTGGGAGTTACCAGAGCCAGAAAGGTGTTATGCAAGGAGTGTGGGGATTTTATTTGCAAAAAGCTTGCTGTGTGCAGATGTAATGAAGAAGGGGGATTTTATTTACAAGAAGCTCGCTGTGTGCGGTTTAATGAAGAAGCTCAGAGATTTGAGTTACGAGGAATGTGGGGAGTTTATTAATGATGAAGCTCGCTCACCTTTTATTTACAGGTAAGTGGTGTGTGTGTGTGTGTGTGTGTGTGTGTGTGTGTGTGTGTGTGTGTGTGTGTGTGTGTGTGTCTGTGTGTGTGTTTAAGTCAGCTGTGCTGCTACTCCAAGAATAGTTTTGCTATGAATTTAAGTCCGAGGCCAAAAGAACTGTGTAATTGTGTATTTTATTTGCAATTTAATTAAGCTGCTGGAGCTGGGCCAAAGTGTGTATTTTTTATCTGCTAGCCTGTGCTGCAAGTCCAAGAACCAGCACAGCAGATAAAATAAAATCGGACTTTCATGCGCACATTTTTGGGTGGGAACTGTGTGTATGGAAGCCCGATTTTATTTTATCTGCTGTGCCAGTGTATCTTATTTGCTGTTGCTGTCTGAGAGAACTTATTTTTGCTGAGAAAGTAAGTCCGGGACTGAAAGAATTGTGTGCATTTTATTTTACAGTTAATACACACAGCTTGCTTAATCTGCTGCTGTCTGTTCAAACAAGTATTTTATTTTACAATTTAAGTAAGCTGTGTATATTATCTGCTGCTGTTCAAGTCAGCTGTACTGTTAGACCAAGAATATGTTTGCTGTAAAATTAAGGCCAGGGCCAAAAGAACTGTGTATTTTATTTGCAATTTAAGCAAGCTTCTGGGGGCTGGGCCAATGTGTGTATTTTTTTATCTGCTGTGCTGCAAGTCCAAGAATTGCGTTTATGAAAGTGCATTCAATGGTTCAAGCAATTAGCCAATTTTATCTGCATTTGTTTTACACAGGAAAGAACTGTGTGTATTGCCCGATTTTATCTGCATTTATTTTAAACATGAAAGAACTGTTATCTGCTGCTGGACCAAAGTGTTGTGTACTTTACCTAACATTTTAAGCAAAATCAGTCTGTTCAAGCCATTAGCCAATTTTTATTAAGGTCCATTCCATTCAAGCCATTAGCCAATTGCAATTAAGCAGTCTGCAAGGTCTGTTCAAGCTGTGTTATCTGCATTTTATAAGGTCTTTTCAAGTGTGTGTGTGTGTGTGTGTGTGTGTGTGTGTGTGTGTGTGTGTGTGTGTGTGTGTGTGTGTCTCCCTCTCTCTCTGGAATGCTTGGCTCATACATACTTTTGGTCTGTTCCTCTTAAAATTGTTTTTTGGCAAATCCAGTGAAAACTGAATTCACTAAATAATCATAGCTATTTAAGTTTCAGTCGTTCTGTCTTTCAGGAAATGCATGGTTGGAAACACAAAACATTTTATACTAGCAACTTTTCTAAGATCATACAAGCAATGTTTAAAATGTGTCCTTGGTTTTGAGCTTTTGTCAACTTCCCAATAACTTTTGGCTATTTACAGATTTCTTATGCTGCATAGGTCTTCAGGGGGAGAGAAGTGTAATGCTGCTTATGGTAAGTGTGTTTGTGTTGTCAGTAGTACAACGGGTAGAATATTTGCTTTTGATATAGAAGGTTGTGGGTTCTACTCCCACAGCATGTAGATAGATTGCTGACACTGTACTTTGCAGCCCTGAGAATGTCTTCTTTGGCAGAGATACCTAGTAATTATGAACCTGTTATCAGTTTGCCATCCATTCCCTGTTGTAATATTACTAGCTTATCATTTATTTTATGCAACATAGGCAATTTATATCTCAAGGGCAACAAGCACTTTATTTGTAGATGAAACAATGAAATATTAAGTTGTTTGCTTGCAGCAATCTCTTCATTAGTTATATATCTCCTTAATGTGGAATTATGTGACTTTTACTTCTGCAGAGATTGTGCATATTTACTGATACTGCTGGATTGTAGATGTTACAGACTTTTATGATGGAAATGTTCTGAATTGGGCAGTTTAGTCACTTATTGGTTCATGCATTTTGTTTCATTGCTTACTGTGAAAATGTTCAAACAAATTTAAAATGCACTCTAACAAGTGTGCTGTATTATACAAGGAATATAATTTAATACTGTCAGGAAGGTGTATCAAAGAACACATGTATGTTTTGTGTGCAAGGGGGCCTATGATTTGAAAATAGCCCAGAGTTAGTCTTTATCCACAACTGGACAGATGCATTTTCTTTGAATGTGGGTATCAATGCTGTTTCAATGAATGTGGGTTTCAAGGGCAGAAAAGTTATAATGCTAAGTCTATTTTCATTGTGAGACGGTATTGCTTTGTTTAGCAGAGGTCTAGTAGTGTTTATGCTATAAAATGTAAAATAAAAATTTTAAATGAATCCAAATAAACATTGTAGAACTAAAGCAGTATGCACATTATAGTGTTTATGGTAAATAGGGCAAAATAACCAGTTAATGGGACATTGGAATGGCTGCAGGGGGGCTCTGGTGCCATATTTTGGTTCTGTTCAGTTTGCATTTGAACGTTTATCCCACAATTCCATTGGAGTGGGTGGGGTTACATGATTATGCATGCAAATGATATGTTAATCAGCATACAGATTTGTACCTATTTTTCATGGGCCTTGTCCAGATTTTTGAAGTTTCCAGGTTGAGAGGTGTGCTCCTTACTCCATGGTAAAGGTGTAACTGCTGTTTCTAAATTGTCAGATATTGATTGTTTAAACTATGGAAAAGTAAAGAAATTTTTACTTTAATGTTTCAAGTTAACATCTGAAGCTTACAGAAAAAGGTTCCATGAGCACAGACACAAGGCAGATGAAAGTGTGTGTGATTATATTGCTGAGTTAAGCACTTATTTTCATAGATGAGTGAGTGGGTGTCAGGTCACCACTTTTTCAGGGCTGACCGACCTTTCAGTGAGGGAACAAGCCCTTAGCACTTTGTCTGAGGACATGAGAATCTGGTTGACAGGCCGAGAATGTAACTCCGCAGATGTGCTGGGAAGAAAGGGGATCTCTATTTGGTAAGTAGGGCATCACTGCACAGGAAGGGGATACCCAGTGCTGCACATGAATATAAGGGAACCCATGGTGGGCAGCCTAAACCATCCCAATAGAGTCCATTAATAACAGGGGATGCCACTAGTTCAGGTACACAGCCAGGATCAAGGGTTAAATGTTTTAAATGTAACCAATGGGGCCATGTAGCATATAAATGTCCATGGAGACAAGGTGGGGAACAAAAGGTGGGGGAGCCAGCAAGTGGAAATAACAGTATGCCAGTGGTAAGTTGTCTGGAGACAACAGGGATACTGAACTATCACAAGAGGTTATTTCCTATCTTAGTTGGAGGAAAACAGGCCACTGCCAAGAGAGACACAGCCTCTGACATAACCATTGTAATGCCTGCTGTGGTTAAAGAGGAGCAGTACTTGCTTGGGCAGTCCACTCCAGTCAGAGCTTTAGGAGGAACCTCATTCCAAATGCCTTTGGCCAGGGTTCACCTTGACTGGCAGGGTTGAAAAGGAAGCAAGCAAGTAGGTGTGTTTGAGGATATCCCTGCATATGTCCTGATAGGGAATGATTTTGAACATTTAGTACCTTGTGTGCATTCAGTTACATGCAGTCAGGCTTGGAGACAGGTATATGGTTCTGGTAGCCTAAGCCAGGACTAGTGGTGTGTTTTTTTCAGGGAGGGAGCTACCCTGTAGCAGTAATTTTGAAAGTGAGCCACAGCCGCTGATAGGTACTGATGTTCCCTTGGACAGAGTGACTGCAAAGGCAGAGGTGAGTGGTAGTACCCAGGCTGATAGTGAGACACCACTGTCAGAGGATACCAGACTTCCTGTGGATGGGGAGCTTAGATGAGTCACAAAAGTAAAGCTGAGACAGGGTCAGCTCTCAGACCTTAGACTAAGAGGCTTGAGAGAGGTAGCTTGGGAGGAACCTGATTCTCAAGGAAAAGGGGAATCTATATACTGGAACAAAGGGTTACTGTACAGAGAGTGAACCCCTGAGAGAGGGCTAAAGGGAGGGGTAATGCCTAGAGCCTATCATCTGATACTTCTAGCCATAGCCCATGACATTCCTTTTGGAGGTCATAGGGGCATAAGGAGTACCAAGGGACATATTATGCAGACCTTTTATTGGCCTGAGATTACAAGGGATGTAACAGGGTACTGCAGGACCTGTGAGCAGTGCCAAAAAGTAGGCAAGGCAGGAGACAAGGTCAAAGCTCCTTTGATGCCTTTACCTGTGATTGAGGAGCAATTTCAGGGGGTAGCTATGGATATGGTGGGGCATCTGAGTACCTCGGGGGTTCCACAGGGAAGAAGTATATCCTAGTGGTAGTTAATTATGCTACTGGATACCCTGAGGTGGAGGCTCTGTCCTCCATTGAGGCAGAGAAGGTGGTAAATGCTGTGCTAGAGATTTTCAGCAGGCTACATTTCCTGAGAGAAATGCTGACTGACAGAGGTGCCAATTTCATGTCAGACCTGCTGGCTTGTCTGTGGAAGTACTGTTGGGTGAAGCACCTAAGACCACCTCCTACCATCCACAGACTAATGGTCTTGTGGAGAGGTTAAACTCTACACCAAAAACCATGCTACAGGCATTTGGAGACCAAGTTAAGAGAGAGTGGGACAAATATTTACCCCATATGCTGTTTGCATACAGAGAAGTATCCCAGGAATCCACAGCTTTTTCACCCTTTGTATTTCTGTATGGGCGTAGGGTAAGGGGGCCTTTCGATATGATATGTGATGAGTGGGAGGGTGGGAGTGATTCTCACAAGGCTGTGGTGGCATATTTCTAAACCTCAAGACAAGGCTTAGAGAGCTTGTGGGCTTGGTTCAGGACAACCTGGTAGGAGTCCAACAGCTGAAAAAGGTCTGGTATGACAAGAATGCTAGAACCAAAGAGCATGCTGTGAGGCAGCAGGTTATGGTTCTCATTTCTATCAGACACAATAAGCTCCAGACAGCTTGGGAGGGACACTTCAAAGTGGTAAGGAAGGTTAGTGATGATAACTACATGGCAGAACTGCTAGGCAGGAGGCAGGGGCGGAAATTGTACCATGTTAACATGATGAAACCTTACCATGATAGGGATGCCCTGGTGCTGAGTATTTGCAGTGGATGTCAGGAGGAGTCTGAGGGGATCTGGGGACTTATATCCTCAGTGAAGCTTGGACTGACACTTCAGAGGAAGGGGTAGCAATGTCCCAGTGGCTATCGCCTACCCAGGTTTGAGAAATTCAAGCAATGTTGCAGGAATGTGGGGGATATCTTCACTGGAAAACCTGGGTGCACCAACCTGGTGCAGTACCATGTGGATACAGGACCACAAAGGCCTATTAAGCAGGCCCCTTACAGGGTGCTTGAGAGAGTGAGACAGACTCTGAGGGAGGAGATAGAGGAATCCAGCAGTCCCTGGGCCTACCCAGTGGCACTGGTACCAAAGAAAGATGGCAGCACTAGGCTCTGTGTGGACAACAGGAAACAAAATAGTCACACAGAGTCAGATGATTACCCCATGCTTAGAACAGATGAAGCCTTGGAGAAGCTGGGTAGGGCTAAGTATCTGACCACTATTGATCTGACCAAGGGCTATTGATAGGTGCCTTTGACTCAAATGGCTATAGAGAGGTCAGCCTTTGTGATGCCTTCCAGATTATATGAGTTCACAAAGATGACCTTTGGGATAAAAAATGCCCCAGTGACTTTCCAGAGGATGATAGATCATATCCCTTACATGCACCATATTGCTCTCTACAGCCATTCCTGGTAAAAGCACCTTCAGCATGTCAGAGAGGTCCTGAGCAGACTGCAAAGGGCAGGTTTGAATATTAAGCCCAGTAAGTGTCAGATGGGTATGGCAGAAGTCTCCTACCTGGGACATAGAGTGTGGATTGGTAAGATCGTACCAGAACCTGCCAAAGTGGAAGCCTTTCAGGCTTGGCCTGCCCCTGTTACCAAAAAATAGGTGAAGTAATTCTTGGGGACAGCAAGGTACTATAGAAAGTTCATTCTCAATTATAGTACAATAGCTACTCCCCTCACAGATCTGAAAAGGAAAAACAGGCCAGGCAGGGTAATGTGGATCCCAACCTGTGAGCAGGCATTCCACAAGCTTAAAGGGGCTTTGGAAGGATCCCCTGTGTTAGCCAGTCCAGGTTACAGCATAGAATGTCTTGTGCAAGTGGATTCTTTGAACCATGGGATGTGGGCTGTACTCAGCCAGGTTTCCTCAGAGGCAGAAGAGCACCCAGTGGTATATCTAAGCCATAAACTCCAACCTAGGGAAGAATGTTATACAGATATAGAAAAAGAATGTTTAGCCATAGCATGGGCATGGCAAAAACATCAACTGTTTCTGTATGGAAGGAAGTTCAGTGTAGTTACAGATCACAATCCTTAAACATGGCTACATCAAGCCAGCGAGCAAAATGTTCAATTGCTAAGGCAGATCCTAGGGTTGCAGGAATATAATATGACAGTGCAACACCATAATGCAGCTAGCAATATCTCTGCAGATGGGCTGTCAACAGGATATGGGGGTAATGTATTCCCAGATAGGCTAATTTCTCTCAAGTAATGTTTCTCAAGGGGCTATTGACAAACCAGCTTGACTCTTCAAAGGGGGGACAGATGTGATGATAGGAGGTACTGCCAGCCAAGCCAGGAGAAGTGGGGCAGTGGAGGTGTAACATATGCCAGCACAGATAGCTGAAATTTAGCAAAGAATTATATATGTAATTGGTGTATCAAATTGATTTGTACAGATGCTTGTATTGAAAAATATATTTGTAAAGTTGCTTGTGCTAAAATGTATCAACAGTGCACCCTGCTGGAAAGAAAAGAAACCTACATGTATTATTGTCACTGAATTAAATGCATATCTTTTAACAGAGGATACTGGAAGAGAAGAAGTTAATCTCAAACTTCAAAAATAGTAAGAAAATTAAACTACTGGGCCTAGGCTGTAAAGATGTTATCTCACAGTTTTGAATGAAGCCAGAGATGGAGTGTCTGTACGATGCATGGTTTATTAGCTACTGTAGGAAGAAGGGAAGTGTTTTATGGTTTTATAACTTATAGCACCTGTCCCAGATCTGAGCAATGCTCTTGTGTGCATTATTGACATGTAGGTGCTAAAATCCTGGCATGTCCTAAAGTTGGTGATAGCATGGGAATCAGAAGTCAGATGACCAGATGTATTTGATGTCATTTTATACAGAAATAATGTAATATTAGAAGAGACTGAAGTCTCAGGAGTAGTGTGTTCTTAGAACCTGACAAAGGAGGAAGACCACTCCCACACTTTATCTTGCCTTGCTCTAGTAAATGACCAGGGATAGTAATTCTCTAAATCAGTTAGAAAAATGTAGTGAGAAATAATAGTTAAGTATTGTTTTTCTGTAACTCTGAACCTTTCCAGCTGAATTATATTTAATATTTCTTGTGTATGAAACTCTGGTGTTTACTGTAAAGAGATATTTTATTATTTATTATTAAATATATTTAAACTTTTCATTGTGGCTGGTCCTTTTAGAAAATGTTTAAGCTTTGAGAGTATTTGCATATATTTATTTGGTGATAACTCTGGCCACTGTTGAAAGCCTTGCTGTTTGGTCAACATTGCCATTAGTATTAATATTACCTTCCTCAGTATAAGTGGATACACTTTTAAGAGCCTTAAAATAACTGACTGTTGGCAGTGAAAGTACATTATAGTCTGGGCAAAAGGTGGCACAGCTAATAAATCTGTGCCAGCTTTTCCAAGGCATGTGTGTGCATGTGTGTATGTGTGTGTGTGTGTGTGTGTGTGTGTGTGTGTGTGTGTGTGTGTGTGTGTGTGTGTGTGTGTGTGTTTGAAAATTGAATCTCAGAGTGTGTGTGTCAGCTAATTGGAGCAGGGACACAAAGCAGTACTTTCATTAAGAGGGTGCTGGAGGTCTTGGCTTGGACACACAGCTGAGGACCTCACTCTAGACCTGTGCCAGCGGGAAGTCTTATTGGGGACCTGGAGGGAGACAGATAGAGACACCCAGACTCTGGGTTGAGTGTGTGCCGTTTGTGCTCTTAAGGGAAGTTGTGCTTACTGCAGAGATGTCTACATATGGAAATATTGAGTGTATCCATTTTTGTCCCAAGTGAATGTCCCTCTCCAGTGTCAGTGGTGAAGAGTCAGGCTCCATGATTGCTGGCCCAGATTGGGGACATCACAACATCTACCACCATGCCAGGGAGATGATTTTAGGGAACATCCCTGAGATGTAGTGACAGACATCTTCCAGATGCAATTGAGGGACCTCATGGGCAACTTCTTTCAGGACTTCCTAATCTGGAAAAATTTCAACCCCACATAAACCCAGAAAACACAACTGCTTACATGGAACTGTTCACATAAACCCTATACAAGCATGTTAAAAGTTGCATAGAGGCAGCTGTATCCATTAGGAATAAGTACAGAACTAACTCAAACAATAAGCCACCCTGGAAGGATTACAACATCAACAGACTGTATAACAGAAGGAAGAAAATCATGGTTAAATTAGGAGATGTAGCACCAAGCAGGATAAAAGCACTCTCATCAAACTAACAAACAACTCTGAGCACAAATGCAGTCTACTAAAGTCAGTTTAAGGTAATTTGGTCTCCCTGGCCAAGGGCAACCATAATGCATTCCTCAGCTATGTCTGCAATCTCCAAGGCAATACACAATTGTACACTGAGCTCATTGTTAATGGAGCACCCTATACTGAGCCATAAGATAGAGCAAACCTAATGATAGACACATTCAGGTCTAATGTTTCCCTCTCTCCTCAATGTCCCCTCAAGAAATAACATCAAACATAACTTCCTCTTCTATCACTAGGGTACTATGTTCTAAGGCCAAAAACATTGCATTGATGCCATGATGCCAATATCCCATGATGCCTTCTAAATATCACAAAACATAACCTCTCAGGCTGTCTCAAATTGCTGTGTAACTGTATCCTCCAACCAGGCTTTGTGCTTTGCAAATGGAGAACAGCAACAGTCATCTCTCTATACAAAGAAGGGCCATCTACAGATCCTGGAAACTACAAATGCATAAGTCTCACTGTCTCATATGCAAAGCCATGGAAAGAATTATCATGGAAAATATCTATAATGACATAGAAAACCTCCAGACAATGGAACCAACTCAGTTTGGTTTTGTCGAAGGCAGGTTATGACTACTCAACCTGGTGGACTTGTTTTAGAAGATCACCAAAGAACGGATGAGGACAAAATGGTTTACACTTTCTACCTTGACCTGGCCAAGGCATTTGACACAGTAACCCACTCTGGAATTGTTGATTAACTCAAGAAGTTAGGTATAAACCTTTATGACACCCTATGGATAACCATCTGGCTCACAGACAGGACCCAGAAAGTTAGACTTTGGGAGTCCACCTCTACAAAGAGGCCAGTCACAAGTGTAGTCCCTTAGGGATTGGTCCTAGGTCCCTTCCTTTTGGGCATTTACTTATCAGATGCCAAGATCAATGTCAAGGGCCTCTGGCTAACCAAATTTGCAGACAATTGCGAATAAGGAGTCATAGAATCCCCCACTGACACTAATGCTTTCCAGGAAGGGCTAACACAGACAAATAATTTGTGTCAGAGCCATGGGCTAAAACTAAATGCCAAGAAATGCATAATGGTATCCTTTAGGAAGTCATCCAGCTGTGATAACTATCATATTGATAACACACCCTTAACAGTCAACCCAGTAGTCAGGGACTTGGTAACACATGTTGACAGTAATCCAGCCATTGACTATCATGTGTCGACAGTAGTTAGGAAAATCATTCTATGTTGTGCAACTTGTAAAGAAAGGTATGGCATCCAGGTACCAGGAGGTCATTGTTTCACTATATCCAGCATTCGTCCTACCTATCATTGAGTGCATTGTCCCCTTTGGTATGTATCTAACCAGGTGCATCCAATAATTGGAAGGTCCACGTGGTTCTTTACTAAAAGAAAATACAGGGTGTAAGTAATATGTCTTGTGCTGGCCACTTCAAAGCTCTTCCCTGTATTCTGTCTTCCTACAAGCTGTTGAGATGAGATCTATGCCTGTCATACAAGGGATTGTCAGACCCCACCCTGATGAACCTCCTGCATATCTGCAAAACAAAGACCATCAGTAGTACCCATTCTAAGGACTTAAACTTTGTCTGTAGTATAAATAGGACCTGATAGACAGACTGGTATGTGACCCAGAGGGGTCTACTTCAGAAGATCACCCACCTGATCATGAAGGGATTCACATCTAGATCAAGGGAGGTCATCGTCCCCCTGTACTCATCACTCATTAGACCTATGATTGAGTACAATGCCCGCTCGAATGTATCTGACCAGACACCTGCTGCAGCTTGAAAGGCCCCAAAAGTTCCTCACCAAAAGGATAAAGGGTCTCAAAAATATGTCTTATGCTGCCCGACTGAAAGAACTCCAGCTCTATTCAGTCTCATACCGCTTGCTCAGAGGTGACCTGTGCCTGAAATATAAGGCCATGTCAAACCCAGATTTGATGAATATGCTTCACCTCAAAAAATCTAGATCCCTCAGAACCACAAGGGCGGGAGACTTAAACCTTGGCACGGTTATAAATAGAACATGCTGGAGGGACAGATTCATCACCCAGAGACTCCCTATGCTGTGGAACAAAATCCCGGTACATGTGAGGCAGAGCACCTCTCTGGCCTTGTTCAAGAGGAATCTTGACCAATGGATGGGAGATTGCAGATATACCCCAGGGATTACTTCAGTGTCACTGCTTGACAGAGGCACAGCAAAATGATAGGCATAGTTTTTATTCAAACTAAAGGGGTGGCGAAAGCCACATAACTATGGGCTAGGCTTATAAATGCCCTTGGGCAGATAGCCTAGTATGAACCTATGAACCTATGAACCTATGAACCTAAGACTGACAAACCAAAAGACTGAATCCCAAAATATGGAAAATATTTTTAATGCAGGCACAAGCCCCCCTGCACCTCTCATATGAGGGGCTGTGTCCCCCACACCCCCTGCTAATTATATATACCAACTCCAAGATTGCACAACAGTGAAGAAGGTGCAAATTCCATTCTTCAGTATTTTGAGCTTTCAGTATTTTGGGATCCAGTCTTTTGTTTTTTTTAGTCTTCTGAAGTAGACCCATCCCAGTGACTACCTCTTCTCTGGAACAGGCTCCTCATCCATGTGGAGCAGAGTTCTTCCCTAACCCAATTCAAGTGTAACTTAGACAATTGGATGGGGAACAGGAAACTCATCCCTGGTTTAGCACCTAAGTCTCTAATGAACGCAAGCAGCCTGTAAATGGTTTATCTCCCAGGTCCCTACTTGTAAATGTTTTACCTCCCAAGTTACTGCTTACATTTATTAAGGGTACCAAAACTTGTCAAATATTTGGAATGCATGGCTTGGCTTAAAAAGGATCTAGTGGTCATTTTCCTAGTACACACCTATGAATCTATGACCCTATAAACATTGCACAGGCCATGCACGACTCCTTCTGAAAGACTACTAGAGAGATCTGTGTGATTTTCAATCCCCATCAGGGTGGCCTTTCAGGATTATAAGTATTGTCTGTGTAATCTGCTTTAGTAATGCTGCCACCATCATGTTTTCCATATTCAACTGTTTAAAGTCTAGGCACAATTGTTCGGACATTGCATATTGCTGCCATGCTTTTCTGACATACATCATAATGTCACTGAACACATCATGTCATATTTGGTGTTATGTTGCTGCTGCAGTATGACACACATTACCAAGTTACATATTGTAACCATTATTATTTACCTGATCATGCTGTCATTACTGCATGCATTGCTCCATATAGGCAGGGGTGCTACTTTTTTAAATCTGTGTGTGTGTACTCATGTGCATGCAGTGCTGCATAATATTGTTATGTTCAATGCCCTCTGGCCCTGTATGTGACAGATATTATTGCTGCAGGTAGCATAATGCAAGCAAGAAATGATTGTTCTACTTATGTTGTTCAGGTATATACTTAGGTGGGATGACAGCAACTCACATACTACATTACTCCCATAGTTCTCACATGACACAGTGAGGTGAGGTGGGCTTGATGTCTTTAGTTGCCACGTTATCCATGTGTATGCATTGCACCCATTTGTGTACTGGTTGTTGCTGTCTTAAGTCTGTTCAACAAAATGATAGGTCCTTGTTTGTGTGATTCATGTGACATTGTTGTGTCATACTATCACACTGGCACAATGACCTCATGTGACATGCACTGGCAAATATTGTGCCATGTTGTATGACATTGCTTTGACTGGTATACATGAGCATATCCTTCATATACTGCAAAGATATTAATTGGTCCATTGGTGAGCATACAAAGGTGATGCTTTCTTTCGCATCATATATGACTCTGTTGTTTATCTGTATCTTGCATTTGTCAATAGTCAGTCCTTTTTCTAATAGCTTATATTATGACAAGCATACACAGATTTACATACACTGTGTATGTATTTGTAGTATATATACACTGCTTTGCATGGACGTGCATCTGTATGACCTCATTATGATCGACACACAATATCCTTTGTAATATGTTACTGGTCATATGCACATATTCCATTTTTGTGTGCTGTACTTTCATTCACAGGACTGTCCTTTGATCAGTGCTACACATGTACTATGCTATTTATATCAAAAATGGTGATTGTGCACCTGTTGTATTATATCTGCATGGTAGTATATATGCGTATGTGAAAATCAAAAGTCAAAAAGCAAAAAAAAAAAGAGACAACCTGCCAGCCAAAGTTTTGACAAATAACCCAAGATTGGAGATGCCAACCAAAGCAACCAGATGACCAAGTGTCACAATGCCACTCTTTACTAAAACCACATTAACACTTCCAAATTTTAGTATGTTTTCATCCTGACTCCACAGACTTCATCAGATGAATAACCCAGTTCTTGAACACATTTTATACTTACAGTTATATGTGGCCTAACTAATAAAAAATGTTTATTCAATCATTCAATTTGGTTCAACAATTAGTTTAAACATTGCTTAATGGTAAAGTCCCTATATGTAAAAATCACAGTACCCAATACATGTATTAAGCACCAAAAACATATTCTATATAAAATTTAAACATAACACTTAAAACAAATGTAGCAAGTAGTAGGTAAATAGCCCATCATAAATTGTGAAGAAGCAGTTTAAAAATATATAAAAAACATATATAATGCAGTACTAAGCAAACAATATGAAAATAATTTCCATGGTCAATAGCTCCATCCAGTGGTGAACTTTCAAACCTCAAATTATAATAAAAAGTGTTAAACCTTATAAAATATCTAAGTCCAAGATAATTATTGTCACCAATAAGAAGTTATTTAATACATGTCTATATCTGTCAGTATAAAATGAGGGGGTCTATATTATATGTTCGAAGTTTGAAAACTTCAAACGTTAAATAATTGAATTTAAATGTTCAAAGTTTCAAACACTGAACATATAATAAAAAAAACAAAAAAAAAACAAATGGAACTTACCTGACCAGTGTATGCAAGGGGGCAAGCCCCCCTGCACCCCCACATCCCCCGCTCTTTAAATATGCCAACTCCGAGACCGTACTATAGTGCAATAAATGGAAGATTTCCCTTACTGCACTGCAGTGCGGTCTCGGAGTTGGCATACTTAAAGAGAAGGGGGTATGGGGGTGCAGGGGGGCTTGCCTCCCTGCCTACAGCTGTTAGTTTTGGGTTTGGGTTTTTTTTTTTTTTTTTACATATGTTCAAAGTTTTTTAACTTCGAACATTTAAATTCGATATTTTGATGTTCGAAGTTATAAAACTTCAAACATATGATATAGACCCTAAAATGGGTTCAAGAAATAGGTTATTCATCTGATAAAGTCTGTGGAGTCAGGAAGAAAACATATTGAAATTCGGAAGTGTTAATGTGGTTTTAATAAACAATGGCATTGTGATACTTGGTCATCTGGTTGCTTTGGTTGGTTATTTCAATCTTGGGTTATTTGAAAATTAAAAGTACTTTTGTTGTGTACATATGCCTCTTGATGTTTAACTGTTGCACATTATTGTGTTTGTGTCATTTGTACATTGACATGTTTATATCCATTATCCAATCCACTATGCCCATGTGGCATATGTTGGACACTAGCTCTAATGTACAATGCAAGAACTTGCATTCCCCCTATGTAGTGGTCACACACTCACGTGCACTATGTCTCCTTAGCTGGAGTTGTCCTGCTCTACTTGTGGGCCTGTGTTGTCCATCTCCCTTCCCCCTATAGCTGTGCTGTACATGTTGCACATATACATGGCACATGATTGTCATGTAGGTGTATTGGTACAATATTACCTTGTGCCACAATTTTGGGTATCAAACACCTGCAAGGTATATGCATGCAAGGTGGTGGCAATTGATTTGATTCTGCTGTTGTTTATGTTGTATTTGTGTGCTGAGCATTACCCAGGGATTTGTTTGCTTCCTATCTATGTACAGGCTGGCATTCCTTAATTGTCATTACTCATATATATAACACTATTTTCATTATATTCCATGATATTGGTATCTGTATGTGTGATAAAACTTCTTTATTGTTGGATCATGTTATTACATTGCATGTCGCACATACAA